>NW_028123031.1:0-206987 GCF_965194805.1 Balaenoptera borealis | reverse complement strand
CATTCTCCAAGGAGGGAGATTGCTAGTAAAGCTGCTGTAATGGCGAGCCCGAGCACAAGGAGATGAGAAATGAGGTGCGATTTAGAAATCTGTCCCGATCACACGGTGTACCATCTTCTGGGTTTCTCATGCATGTTTTCGATGTAGGAAGATGCCCTTGAACCTGGAGATTTTGGACCCATGGGATGGGTACCACGCAGTATTACTTTAAAGGGTCTGCATTTGCTCACCCAACCTCACCAAACCTCTCAGCCCGAAGAGTGTCCACCCTTTTGTCTCAATCAGCTGTGGGTCTAGAGATGGTCAATAAAGGTGGCATCCCAGCCCCTGAACGAATTTTGTAAGAATTTCTCTCTCTTTCACTGTCTTTGTTTCACGGGTTTTTAAAAGTAATTGATTTTTATAATGGGGTTTAGCTGCCTTTCACTGCTGTGTTTATGCCGCTTTACACCCACTTGACTCACTTACAGAGGGATATCAATACTTTGGTTTTAAGATTCTTACTAGTCAGATATATTCTTGGGCGGTGAACAGGGGGTGTTGAGTCCAGTTCACTGAGCAAGGAGTAGGTCTTGTCTATTACATATTGGGTTCATGGAACGGTATCTGAGCTAATTTGAAACCCTTGTTTTATGCATCACCCCACCTCACCTTTCCCGTTAAGCAGCCATAGTGTGTCTTCTAAACGTGTGACGCTGTTCTGTTTTGTAATTCAGTTCAAGTGTAGCGGTTTTTACATTCCCTCTCTAAGTGATATCTTATGATAAGTGATTTTTTCTGTGTGACTTATTTCACTTAGAATCGTCGTACCTAAATCCTCTAATCATGCTGCTACTAGCCTTATGACGTTAATTTCATGGCTGAGTGATATGCCATTGTACATATGGACAACAACTTCCTTATCCATTTTTCTCTTTCCTGCGATATTTAAGGTGTAACGAAGTGGAGGTTTTGTCAACAGAGCAACCCTAAACTTTGGGGTGCCTGTGTCCTACTGATTTTTAGTTTTCCCAATTTATACGCCCATGAGTGGAAGTGCCCTATGCTCTCTAAGCTGAGTTTTTTAGATGTTTCAGGACACCCCGTACCCTTCTCCAGAGTGGCTGTTGGCAATTTACATCCCGCCCATCAGCGTAGCAAGGCTCCCGTTTCTCCATGGCCTGTCCTGCATTTCTGGTTTTGACACTTTATTCAGCATGGCCCTTTTGACCGATGGGAAGCGAGACTTCTTTGTAGCGCTGATTTGCCTTTCCAGGTTGCTTGCTTGGCCAAAAAGGGCGTATGCGTTTTTTCCTGAATATATTCAGGAAAAAACGCATACGCCCTTTTTGGCCAAGGGCATCATGGTCGAGGTTTTGCCGCTTTTCCTGAGCTTTAAAGGCGATTCGACTCTACCTCCTGAAATCTGTTTCCTGCTATTCTGCCTTGCTTTCAAATCCTCTTCGTTGCCTTCCCTCAATATATTTGTGGACGAGAGTTATCATTACTAACTCTGCAGGTTTGTGAATTGCAGTGCCCCTGAGCTCCATTTTTCAACTCGCTTTCTTCGGAGCTGGCCGCAAAAGCGCAGGATTGCTTCAGGCCCTATTCTGGTTCCGGGCGGCAGGCTGAGCCTGTGGTTAATTCTTCTTCCTGATGGGAAAATAGAGTGACCTGTGCCTGTCCCAACACCTAGAGCTAGTCTCTCACTGGTTCCCCCTCTTCCCGTTCATCCTCAGGACAAATTGCAACCTGTACGGAACAGGAGGTTAAAGGTGCTGATTCTCGAAGGAGGGAGATTGCTAGTAAAGCGGCTGTAATGGCCAACCCGAGCACAAGGAGATGAGAAATGAGGTGCGTTTTAGAAACCTTTCCCGATCACACCGTGTACCATCTTCCGAGTTTCTCATGCATGTTTTCGATGTAGGAAGATGCCCTTGAACCTGGAGATTTTGGACCCATGGGATGGGTACCACGCAGTATTACTTTAAAGGGTCTGCGTTTGCTCACCCAACCTCACCAAACCTCTCAGCCCCAAGAGTGTCCACCCTTATGTCTCAATCTGCTGTGGGTCTAGAGATGGTCTATCCAGGTGGCATCACAGCCCCTGAACGAATTTTGTAAGAATTTCTCTCTCTTTCACTGTCTTTGTTTCACGGGTTTTTAAAAGTCATTGATTTTTATAATGGGGTTTAGCTGCTTTTCACTGGTGTGTTTATGCCGCTTTACACCCACTTGACTCACTTACAGAGGGATATCAATACATTGGTTTTAAGATTCTTACTAGTCAGATATATTCTTGGGCGGTGAACAGGGGGTGTTTAGTCCACTTCACTGAGCAAGGAGTAGGTCTTGTCTATTACATATTGGGTTTATGGAACGGTATCTGAGCTAATTTGAAACCCTTGTTTTATGCATCACCCCACCTCACCTTTCCCGTTAAGCAGCCATAGTGTGTCTTCTAAACGTGTGACGCTGTTCTGTTTTGTAATTCAGTTCAAGTGTAGCGGTTTTTACATTCCCTCTCTAAGTGATATCTTATGATAAGTGTCTTTTTCTGTGTGACTTATTTCACTTAGAATCGTCGTACCTAAATCCTCTCATCATGCTGCTACTAGCCTTATGACGTTAATTTCATGGCTGAGTGATATGCCATTGTACATAAGGACCACAACTTCCTTATCCATTTTTCTCTTTCCTTTGAGATTTAAGGTGTAACGAAGTGGAGGTTCTTGTCAACAGAGCAGCCCTAAACTTTGGGGTGCCTGTGTCTTGCTGATTTTTAGTTTTCCCAATTTATACGCCCATGAGTGGAAGTGCCCTATGCTCTCTAAGCTGAGTTTTTTAGATGTTTCAGGACACCCCGTACTCTTCTCCAGAGTGGCTGTTGGCAATTTACATCCCGCCCATCAGCGTAGCAAGGCTCCCGTTTCTCCATGGCCTGTCCTGCATTTCTGGTTTTGACACTTTATTCAGCATGGCCCTTTTGACCGATGGGAAGCGAGACTTCTTTGTAGCGCTGATTTGCCTTTCCAGGTTGCTTGGTTGGCCAAAAAGGGCGTATGCGTTTTTTCCTGAATATATTCAGGAAAAAACGCATACGCCCTTTTTGGCCAAGGGCATCATGGTCGAGGTTTTGCCGCTTTTCCTGTGCTTTAAAGGCGATTCGAATCTACCTCCTGAAATCTGTTTCCTGCAATTCTGCCTTGCTTTCAAATCCTCTTCGTTGCCTTCCCTCAATATATTTGTGGACGAGAGTTATCATTTATAACTCTGCAGGTTCGTGAATTGCAGTGCCCCTGAGCTCGATTTTTCAACTCGCTTTTTTGGGAGCTGGCGGCAAAAGCACAGGATTGCTTCAGGCCCTGTTCTGCTTCCGGGCGGCAGGCTGAACCTGTGGTTATTTCTTCTTCCTGATGGGAAAATAGAGTGACCTGTGCCTGTCCCCACACCTACACCTAGTCTCTCATTGGTTCCCCCTCTTCCCGTTCATCCTCAGGACAAATTTGCAACCTGTACAGAACAGGAGGTTAAAGGTGCTCATTCTCCAAGGAGGGAGATTGCTAGTAAAGCTGCTGTAATGGCGAGCCCGAGCACAAGGAGATGAGAAATGAGGTGCGATTTAGAAATCTGTCCCGATCACACGGTGTACCATCTTCTGGGTTTCTCATGCATGTTTTCGATGTAGGAAGATGCCCTTGAACCTGGAGATTTTGGACCCATGGGATGGGTACCACGCAGTATTACTTTAAAGGGTCTGCATTTGCTCACCCAACCTCACCAAACCTCTCAGCCCGAAGAGTGTCCACCCTTTTGTCTCAATCAGCTGTGGGTCTAGAGATGGTCAATAAAGGTGGCATCCCAGCCCCTGAACGAATTTTGTAAGAATTTCTCTCTCTTTCACTGTCTTTGTTTCACGGGTTTTTAAAAGTAATTGATTTTTATAATGGGGTTTAGCTGCCTTTCACTGCTGTGTTTATGCCGCTTTACACCCACTTGACTCACTTACAGAGGGATATCAATACTTTGGTTTTAAGATTCTTACTAGTCAGATATATTCTTGGGCGGTGAACAGGGGGTGTTGAGTCCAGTTCACTGAGCAAGGAGTAGGTCTTGTCTATTACATATTGGGTTCATGGAACGGTATCTGAGCTAATTTGAAACCCTTGTTTTATGCATCACCCCACCTCACCTTTCCCGTTAAGCAGCCATAGTGTGTCTTCTAAACGTGTGACGCTGTTCTGTTTTGTAATTCAGTTCAAGTGTAGCGGTTTTTACATTCCCTCTCTAAGTGATATCTTATGATAAGTGTCTTTTTCTGTGTGACTTATTTCACTTAGAATCGTCGTACCTAAATCCTCTCATCATGCTGCTACTAGCCTTATGACGTTAATTTCATGGCTGAGTGATATGCCATTGTACATAAGGACCACAACTTCCTTATCCATTTTTCTCTTTCCTGGGATATTTAAGGTGTAACGAAGTGGAGGTTCTTGTCAACAGAGCAGCCCTAAAGTTTGGGGTGCCTGTGTCTTGCTGATTTTTAGTTTTCCCAATTTATACGCCCATGAGTGGAAGTGCCCTATGCTCTCTAAGCTGAGTTTTTTAGGTGTTTCAGGACACACCGTACACTTCTCCAGAGTGGCTGTTGGCAATTTACATCCCGCCCATCAGCGTAGCAAGGCTCCCGTTTCTCCATGGCCTGTCCTGCATTTCTGGTTTTGACACTTTATTCAGCATGGCCCTTTTGACCGATGGGAAGCGAGACTTCTTTGTAGCACTGATTTGCCTTTCCAGGTTGCTTGGTTGGCCAAAAAGGGCGTATGCGTTTTTTCCTGAATATATTCAGGAAAAAACGCATACGCCCTTTTTGGCCAAGGGCATCATGGTCGAGGTTTTGCCGCTTTTCCTGTGCTTTAAAGGCGATTCGACTCTACCTCCTGAAATCAGTTTCCTGCAATTCTGCTATGCTTTCAAATCCTCTTCGTTGCCTTCCCTCAATATATTTGTGGACGAGAGTTATCATTTATAACTCTGCAGGTTTGTGAATTGCAGTGCCCCTGAGCTCGATTTTTCAACTCGCTTTTTTGGGAGCTGGCCGCAAAAGCACAGGATTGCTTCAGGCCCTGTTCTGCTTCCGGGCGGCAGGCTGAGCCTGTCGTTAATCCTTCTTCCTGATGGGAAAATAGAGTGACATGTGGCTGTCCCAACACCTAGAGCTAGTCTCTCATTGGTTCCCCCTCTTCCCGTTTATCCTCAGGACAAATTGCAACCTGTTCGGAACAGAAGGTTAAAGGGGCTGATTCTCCAAGGAGGGAGATTGCTAGTAAAGCGGCTGTAATGGCCAACCCGAGCACAAGGAGATGAGAAATGAGGTGCGTTTTAGAAACCTTTCCCGATCACACGGTGTACCATCTTCTGGGTTTCTCATGCATGTTTTCGATGTAGGAAGATGCCCTTGAACCTGGAGATTTTGGACCCATGGGATGGGTACCACGCAATATTACGTTACAGGGTCTGCGTTTTCTCACCCAACCTCAGCAAACCTCTCAGCCCCAAGAGTGTCCACCCTTATGACTCAATCAGCTGTGGGTCTAGAGATGGTCAATAAAGGTGGCATCCCAGCCCCTGAACGAATTCTGTATGAATTTCTCTCTCTTTCACTGTCTTTGTTTCACGGGTTTATAAAAGTAATTGATTTTTATAATGGGGTTTAGCTGCTTTTCACTGCTGTGTTTATGCCGCTTTACACCCACTTGACTCACTTACAGAGAGATATCAATACATTGGTTTTAAGAGTCTTACTAGTCAGATATATTCTTGGGCGGTGAACAGGGGGTGTTGAATCCAGTTCACTGAGCAAGGAGTAGGTCTTGTCTGTTACATATTGGGTTTATGGAACAGTATCTGAGCTAATTTGATACCCTTGTTTTATGCATCACCCCACCTCACCTTTCCCGTTAAGCAGCCATAGTGTGTTTTCTAAACGTGTGACGCTGTTCTGTTTTGTAATTCAGTTCAAGTGTAGCGGTTTTTACATTCCCTCTATAAGTGATATCTTATGATAAGTGCCTTTTTCTGTGTGACTTATTTCACTTAGAATCGTCGTACCTAAATCTTCTCATCATGCTGGTACTAGCCTTATGATGTTGATTTCATTGCTGAGTGATATGCCATTATACATATGGACCACAACTTCTTTATCCATTTTTCTCTTTCCTTGGATATTTAAGGTGTAACGAAGTGGAGGTTCTTGTCAACAGAGCAGCCCTAAACTTTGGGGTGCCTGTGTCTTGCTGATTTTTAGTTTTCCCAATTTATACGCCCATGAGTGGAAGTGCCCTATGCTCTCTAAGCTGAGTTTTTTAGGTGTTTCAGGACACACCGTACACTTCTCCAGAGTGGCTGTTGGCAATTTACATCCCGCCCATCAGCGTAGCAAGGCTTCCTTTTCTCCATGGCCTGTCCTGCATTTCTGGTTTTGACACTTTATTCAGCATGGCCCTTTTGACCGATGGGAAGCGAGACTTCTTTGTAGCGCTGATTTGCCTTTCCAGGTTGCTTGGTTGGCCAAAAAGGGCGTATGCGTTTTTTCCTGAATATATTCAGGAAAAAACGCATACGCCCTTTTTGGCCAAGGGCATCATGGTCGATGTTTTGCCGCTTTTCCTGTGCTTTAAAGGCGATTCGAATCTACCTCCTGAAATCTGTTTCCTGCAATTCTGCCTTGCTTTCAAATCCTCTTCGTTGCCTTCCCTCAATATATTTGTGGACGAGAGTTATCATTTCTAACTCTGCAGGTTTGTGAATTGCAGTGCCCCTGAGCTCCATTTTTCAACTCGCTTTCTTGGGAGCTGGCCGCAAAAGCGCAGGATTGCTTCAGGCCCTATTGTGGTTCCGGGCGGCAGGCTGAGCCTGTGGTTAATTCTTCTTCCTGATGGGAAAATAGAGTGACCTGTGCCTGTCCCCACACCTAGACCTAGTCTCTCATTGGTTCCCCCTCTTCCCGTTCATCCTCAGGACAAATTTGCAACCTGTACGGAACAGGAGGTTAAAGGTGCTCATTCTCCAAGGAGGGAGATTGCTAGTAAAGCGGCTGTAATGGCGAGCCCGAGCACAAGGAGATGAGAAATGAGGTGCGTTTTAGAAACCTTTCCCGATCACACGGTGTACCGTCTTCTGGGTTTCTCATGCATGTTTTCGATGTAGGAAGATGCCCTTGAACCTGGAGATTTTGGACCCATGGGATGGGTACCACGAAGTACTACTTTAAAGGGTCTGCGTTTGCTCACCCAACCTCACCAAACCTCTCAGCCCCAAGAGTGTCCACCCTTATGTCTCAATCAGCTGTGGGTCTAGAGATGGTCACTAAAGGTGGCATCCCAGCCCCTGAACGAATTCTCTATGAATTTCTCTCTCTTTCACTGTCTTTGTTTCACGGGTTTTTAAAAGTAATTGATTTTTATAATGGGGTTTAGCTGCTTTTCACTGCTGTGTTTATGCCGCTTTACACCCACTTGACTCACTTACAGAGAGATATCAATACATTGGTTTTAAGAGTCTTACTAGTCAGATATATTCTTGGGCGGTGAACAGGGGGTGTTGAATCCAGTTCACTGAGCAAGGAGTAGGTCTTGTCTGTTACATATTTGGTTTATGGAACAGTATCTGAGCTAATTTGGAAGCCTTGTTTTATGCATCACCCCTCCTCACCTTTCCCGTTAAGCAGCCATAATGTGTTTTCTAAACGTGTGACGCTGTTCTGTTTTGTAATTCAGTTCAAGTGTAGCGGTTTTTACATTCCCTGTATTAGTGATATCTTATGATAAGTGCCTTTTTCTGTGTGACTTATTTCACTTAGAATCGTCGTACCTAAATCTTCTCATCATGCTGCTACTAGCCTTATGATGTTGATTTCATTGCTGAGTGATATGCCATTATACATATGGACCACAACTTCTTTATCCATTTTTCTATTGCCTGGGATATTTAAGGTGTAACGAAGTGGAGGTTCTTGTCAACAGAGCAGCCCTAAACTTTGGGGTGCCTGTGTCTTGCTGATTTTTCATTTTCCCAATTTATACGCCCATGACTGGAAGTGCCCTATGCTCTCTAAGCTGAGTTTTTTAGATGTTTCAGGACACACCGTACACTTCTCCAGAGTGGCTGTTGGCAATTTACCTCCCACCCATCAGCGTAACAAGGCTCCCGTTTCTCCATGGCCTGTCCTGCATTTCTGGTTTTGATACTTTATTCAGCATGGCCCTTTTGACCGATGGGAAGCGAGACTTCTTTGTAGCGCTGATTTGCCTTTCCAGGTTGCTTGTTTGGCCAAAAAGGGCGTATGCGTTTTTTCCTGAATATATTCAGGAAAAAACGCATACGCCCTTTTTGGCCAAGGGCATCATGGTCGAGGTTTTGCCGCTTTTCCTGAGCTTTAAAGGCGATTCGACTCTACCTCCTGAAATCTGTTTCCTGCTATTCTGCCTTGCTTTCAAATCCTCTTCGTTGCCTTCCCTCAATATATTTGTGGACGAGAGTTATCATTTCTAACTCTGCAGGTTTGTGAATTGCAGTGCCCCTGAGCTCCATTTTTCAACTCGCTTTCTTCGGAGCTGGCCGCAAAAGCGCAGGATTGCTTCAGGCCCTATTCTGGTTCCGGGCGGCAGGCTGAGCCTGTGGTTAATTCTTCTTCCTGATGGGAAAATAGAGTGACCTGTGCCTGTCCCAACACCTAGAGCTAGTCTCTCACTGGTTCCCCCTCTTCCCGTTCATCCTCAGGACAAATTGCAACCTGTACGGAACAGGAGGTTAAAGGTGCTGATTCTCGAAGGAGGGAGATTGCTAGTAAAGTGGCTGTAATGGCCAACCCGAGCACAAGGAGATGAGAAATGAGGTGCGTTTTAGAAACCTTTCCCGATCACACCGTGTACCATCTTCCGAGTTTCTCATGCATGTTTTCGATGTAGGAAGATGCCCTTGAACCTGGAGATTTTGGACCCATGGGATGGGTACCACGCAGTATTACTTTAAAGGGTCTGCGTTTGCTCACCCAACCTCACCAAACCTCTCAGCCCCAAGAGTGTCCACCCTTATGTCTCAATCTGCTGTGGGTCTAGAGATGGTCTATCCAGGTGGCATCACAGCCCCTGAACGAATTTTGTAAGAATTTCTCTCTCTTTCACTGTCTTTGTTTCACGGGTTTTTAAAAGTCATTGATTTTTATAATGGGGTTTAGCTGCTTTTCACTGGTGTGTTTATGCCGCTTTACACCCACTTGACTCACTTACAGAGGGATATCAATACATTGGTTTTAAGATTCTTACTAGTCAGATATATTCTTGGGCGGTGAACAGGGGGTGTTTAGTCCACTTCACTGAGCAAGGAGTAGGTCTTGTCTATTACATATTGGGTTTATGGAACGGTATCTGAGCTAATTTGAAACCCTTGTTTTATGCATCACCCCACCTCACCTTTCCCGTTAAGCAGCCATAGTGTGTCTTCTAAACGTGTGACGCTGTTCTGTTTTGTAATTCAGTTCAAGTGTAGCGGTTTTTACATTCCCTCTCTAAGTGATATCTTATGATAAGTGTCTTTTTCTGTGTGACTTATTTCACTTAGAATCGTCGTACCTAAATCCTCTCATCATGCTGCTACTAGCCTTATGACGTTAATTTCATGGCTGAGTGATATGCCATTGTACATAAGGACCACAACTTCCTTATCCATTTTTCTCTTTCCTTTGAGATTTAAGGTGTAACGAAGTGGAGGTTCTTGTCAACAGAGCAGCCCTAAACTTTGGGGTGCCTGTGTCTTGCTGATTTTTAGTTTTCCCAATTTATACGCCCATGAGTGGAAGTGCCCTATGCTCTCTAAGCTGAGTTTTTTAGGTGTTTCAGGACACACCGTACACTTCTCCAGAGTGGCTGTTGGCAATTTACATCCCACCCATCAGCGTAGCAAGGCTCCCGTTTCTCCATGGCCTGTCCTGCATTTCTGGTTTTGACACTTTATTCAGCATGGCCCTTTTGACCGATGGGAAGCGAGACTTCTTTGTAGCACTGATTTGCCTTTCCAGGTTGCTTGGTTGGCCAAAAAGGGCGTATGCGTTTTTTCCTGAATATATTCAGGAAAAAACGCATACGCCCTTTTTGGCCAAGGGCATCATGGTCGAGGTTTTGCCGCTTTTCCTGTGCTTTAAAGGCGATTCGACTCTACCTCCTGAAATCAGTTTCCTGCAATTCTGCTATGCTTTCAAATCCTCTTCGTTGCCTTCCCTCAATATATTTGTGGACGAGAGTTATCATTTATAACTCTGCAGGTTTGTGAATTGCAGTGCCCCTGAGCTCGATTTTTCAACTCGCTTTTTTGGGAGCTGGCCGCAAAAGCACAGGATTGCTTCAGGCCCTGTTCTGCTTCCGGGCGGCAGGCTGAGCCTGTCGTTAATCCTTCTTCCTGATGGGAAAATAGAGTGACATGTGGCTGTCCCAACACCTAGAGCTAGTCTCTCATTGGTTCCCCCTCTTCCCGTTTATCCTCAGGACAAATTGCAACCTGTTCGGAACAGAAGGTTAAAGGGGCTGATTCTCCAAGGAGGGAGATTGCTAGTAAAGCGGCTGTAATGGCCAACCCGAGCACAAGGAGATGAGAAATGAGGTGCGTTTTAGAAACCTTTCCCGATCACACGGTGTACCATCTTCTGGGTTTCTCATGCATGTTTTCGATGTAGGAAGATGCCCTTGAACCTGGAGATTTTGGACCCATGGGATGGGTACCACGCAATATTACGTTACAGGGTCTGCGTTTTCTCACCCAACCTCAGCAAACCTCTCAGCCCCAAGAGTGTCCACCCTTATGACTCAATCAGCTGTGGGTCTAGAGATGGTCAATAAAGGTGGCATCCCAGCCCCTGAACGAATTCTGTATGAATTTCTCTCTCTTTCACTGTCTTTGTTTCACGGGTTTATAAAAGTAATTGATTTTTATAATGGGGTTTAGCTGCTTTTCACTGCTGTGTTTATGCCGCTTTACACCCACTTGACTCACTTACAGAGAGATATCAATACATTGGTTTTAAGAGTCTTACTAGTCAGATATATTCTTGGGCGGTGAACAGGGGGTGTTGAATCCAGTTCACTGAGCAAGGAGTAGGTCTTGTCTGTTACATATTGGGGTTATGGAACAGTATCTGAGCTAATTTGATACCCTTGTTTTATGCATCACCCCACCTCACCTTTCCCGTTAAGCAGCCATAGTGTGTTTTCTAAACGTGTGACGCTGTTCTGTTTTGTAATTCAGTTCAAGTGTAGCGGTTTTTACATTCCCTCTATAAGTGATATCTTATGATAAGTGCCTTTTTCTGTGTGACTTATTTCACTTAGAATCGTCGTACCTAAATCTTCTCATCATGCTGCTACTAGCCTTATGATGTTGATTTCATTGCTGAGTGATATGCCATTATACATATGGACCACAACTTCTTTATCCATTTTTCTCTTTCCTTGGATATTTAAGGTGTAACGAAGTGGAGGTTCTTGTCAACAGAGCAGCCCTAAACTTTGGGGTGCCTGTGTCTTGCTGATTTTTAGTTTTCCCAATTTATACGCCCATGAGTGGAAGTGCCCTATGCTCTCTAAGCTGAGTTTTTTAGGTGTTTCAGGACACACCGTACACTTCTCCAGAGTGGCTGTTGGCAATTTACATCCCGCCCATCAGCGTAGCAAGGCTCCCGTTTCTCCATGGCCTGTCCTGCATTTCTGGTTTTGACACTTTATTCAGCATGGCCCTTTTGACCGATGGGAAGCGAGACTTCTTTGTAGCGCTGATTTGCCTTTCCAGGTTGCTTGGTTGGCCAAAAAGGGCGTATGCGTTTTTTCCTGAATATATTCAGGAAAAAACGCATACGCCCTTTTTGGCCAAGGGCATCATGGTCGAGGTTTTGCCGCTTTTCCTGTGCTTTAAAGGCGATTCGAATCTACCTCCTGAAATCTGTTTCCTGCAATTCTGCCTTGCTTTCAAATCCTCTTCGTTGCCTTCCCTCAATATATTTGTGGACGAGAGTTATCATTTCTAACTCTGCAGGTTTGTGAATTGCAGTGCCCCTGAGCTCCATTTTTCAACTCGCTTTCTTGGGAGCTGGCCGCAAAAGCGCAGGATTGCTTCAGGCCCTATTGTGCTTCCGGGCGGCAGGCTGAGCCTGTGGTTAATTCTTCTTCCTGATGGGAAAATAGAGTGACCTGTGCCTGTCCCCACACCTAGACCTAGTCTCTCATTGGTTCCCCCTCTTCCCGTTCATCCTCAGGACAAATTTGCAACCTGTACGGAACAGGAGGTTAAAGGTGCTCATTCTCCAAGGAGGGAGATTGCTAGTAAAGCGGCTGTAATGGCGAGCCCGAGCACAAGGAGATGAGAAATGAGGTGCGTTTTAGAAACCTTTCCCGATCACACGGTGTACCGTCTTCTGGGTTTCTCATGCATGTTTTCGATGTAGGAAGATGCCCTTGAACCTGGAGATTTTGGACCCATGGGATGGGTACCACGAAGTACTACTTTAAAGGGTCTGCGTTTGCTCACCCAACCTCACCAAACCTCTCAGCCCCAAGAGTGTCCACCCTTATGTCTCAATCAGCTGTGGGTCTAGAGATGGTCACTAAAGGTGGCATCCCAGCCCCTGAACGAATTCTCTATGAATTTCTCTCTCTTTCACTGTCTTTGTTTCACGGGTTTTTAAAAGTAATTGATTTTTATAATGGGGTTTAGCTGCTTTTCACTGCTGTGTTTATGCCGCTTTACACCCACTTGACTCACTTACAGAGAGATATCAATACATTGGTTTTAAGAGTCTTACTAGTCAGATATATTCTTGGGCGGTGAACAGGGGGTGTTGAATCCAGTTCACTGAGCAAGGAGTAGGTCTTGTCTGTTACATATTGGGTTTATGGAACAGTATCTGAGCTAATTTGGAAGCCTTGTTTTATGCATCACCCCTCCTCACCTTTCCCGTTAAGCAGCCATAATGTGTTTTCTAAACGTGTGACGCTGTTCTGTTTTGTAATTCAGTTCAAGTGTAGCGGTTTTTACATTCCCTGTATTAGTGATATCTTATGATAAGTGCCTTTTTCTGTGTGACTTATTTCACTTAGAATCGTCGTACCTAAATCTTCTCATCATGCTGGTACTAGCCTTATGATGTTGATTTCATTGCTGAGTGATATGCCATTATACATATGGACCACAACTTTTTTATCCATTTTTCTATTGCCTGGGATATTTAAGGTGTAACGAAGTGGAGGTTCTTGTCAACAGAGCAGCCCTAAACTTTGGGGTGCCTGTGTCTTGCTGATTTTTCATTTTCCCAATTTATACGCCCATGACTGGAAGTGCCCTATGCTCTCTAGGCTGAGTTTTTTAGATGTTTCAGGACACACCGTACACTTCTCCAGAGTGGCTGTTGGCAATTTACCTCCCACCCATCAGCGTAGCAAGGCTCCCGTTTCTCCATGGCCTGTCCTGCATTTCTGGTTTTGACACTTTATTCAGCATGGCCCTTTTGACCGATGGGAAGCGAGACTTCTTTGTAGCGCTGATTTGCCTTTCCAGGTTGCTTGGTTGGCCAAAAAGGGCGTATGCGTTTTTTCCTGAATATATTCAGGAAAAAACGCATACGCCCTTTTTGGCCAAGGGCATCATGGTCGAGGTTTTGCCGCTTTTCCTGTGCTTTAAAGGCGATTCGAACCTACCTCCTGAAATCTGTTTCCTGCAATTCTGCCTTGCTTTCAAATCCTCTTCATTGCCTTCCCTCAATATATTTGTGGACGAGAGTTATCATTTATAACTCTGCAGGTTTGTGAATTGCAGTGCCCCTGAGCTCCATTTTTCAACTCGCTTTTTTGGGAGCTGGCGGCAAAAGCACAGGATTGCTTCAGGCCCTGTTCTGCTTCCGGGCGGCAGGCTGAACCTGTGCTTAATTCTTCTTCCTGATGGGAAAATAGAGTGACCTGTGCCTGTCCCAACACCTAGAGCTAGTCTCTCACTGGTTCCCCCTCTTCCCGTTCATCCTCAGGACAAATTGCAACCTGTATGGAACAGGAGGTTAAAGGTGCTGATTCTCGAAGGAGGGAGATTTCTAGTAAAGCGGCTGTAATGGCCAACCCGAGCACAAGGAGATGAGAAATGAGGTGCGTTTTAGAAACCTTTCCCGATCACACGGTGTACCATCTTCTGGGTTTCTCATGCATGTTTTCGATGTAGGAAGAGTCCCTTGAACCTGGAGATTTTGGACCCATGGGATGGGTACCACGCAGTATTACTTTAAAGGGTCTGCGTTTGCTCACCGAACCTAACCAAACCTCTCAGCCCCAAGAGTGTCCACCCTTATGTCTCAATCAGCTGTGGGTCTAGAGATGGTCAATCCAGGTGGCATCACAGCCCCTGAACGAATTTTGTAAGAATTTTTCTCTCTTTCACTGTCTTTGTTTCACGGGTTTTTAAAATTAATTGATTTTTATAATGGGATTTAGCTGCTTTTCACTGCTGTGTTTATGCCGCTTTACACCCACTTGACTCACTTACAGAGGGATATCAATACATTGGTTTTAAGATTCTTACTAGTCAGATATATTCTTGGGCGGTGAACAGGGGGTGTTGAGTCCAGTTCACTGAGCAAGGAGTAGGTCTTGTCTATTACATATTGGGTTTATGGAACGGTATCTGAGCTAATTTGAAACCCTTGTTTTATGCATCACCCCACCTCACCTTTCCCGTTAAGCAGCCATAGTGTGTCTTCTAAACGTGTGACGCTGTTCTGTTTTGTAATTCAGTTCAAGTGTAGCGGTTTTTACATTCCCTCTCTAAGTGATATCTTATGATAAGTGTCTTTTTCTGTGTGACTTATTTCACTTAGAATCGTCGTACCTAAATCCTCTCATCATGCTGCTACTAGCCTTATGACGTTAATTTCATGGCTGAGTGATATGCCATTGTACATAAGGACCACAAATTCCTTATCCATTTTTCTCTTTCCTGGGATATTTAAGGTGTAACGAAGTGGAGGTTCTTGTCAACAGAGCAGCCCTAAACTTTGGGGTGCCTGTGTCTTGCTGATTTTTAGTTTTCCCAATTTATACGCCCATGAGTGGAAGTGCCCTATGCTCTCTAAGCTGAGTTTTTTAGATGTTTCAGGACACCCTGTACTCTTCTCCAGAGTGGCTGTTGGCAATTTACATCCCGCCCATCAGCGTAGCAAGGCTCCCGTTTCTCCATGGCCTGTCCTGCATTTCTGGTTTTGACACTTTATTCAGCATGGCCCTTTTGACCGATGGGAAGCGAGACTTCTTTGTAGCGCTGATTTGCCTTTCCAGGTTGCTTGGTTGGCCAAAAAGGGCGTATGCGTTTTTTCCTGAATATATTCAGGAAGAAACGCATACGCCCTTTTTGGCCAAGGGCATCATTGTCGAGGTTTTGCCGCTTTTCCTGAGCTTTAAAGGCGATTCGACTCTACCTCCTGAAATCTGTTTCCTGCAATTCTGCCTTGCTTTCAAATCCTCTTCGTTGCCTTCCCTCAATATATTTGTGGACGAGAGTTATCATTTCTAACTCTGCAGGTTTGTGAATTGCAGTGCCCCTGAGCTCGATTTTTCAACTCGCTTTTTTGGGAGCTGGCGGCAAAACCACAGGATTGCTTCAGGCCCTGTTCTGCTTCCGGGCGGCAGGATGAACCTGTGGTTAATTCTTCTTCCTGATGGGAAAATAGAGCGAACTGTGCCTGTCCCAACACCTAGAGCTAGTCTCTCACTGGTTCCCCCTCTTCCCGTTCATCCTCAGGACAAATTGCAACCTGTACGGAACAGGAGGTTAAAGGTGCTGATTCTCGAAGGAGGGAGATTGCTAGTAAAGTGGCTGTAATGGCCAACCCGAGCACAAGGAGATGAGAAATGAGGTGCGTTTTAGAAACCTTTCCCGATCACACGGTGTACCATCTTCTGGGTTTCTCATGCATGTTTTCGATGTAGTAAGATGCCCTTGAACCTGGAGATTTTGGACCCATGGGATGGGTACCACGCAGTATTACTTTAAAGGGTCTGCCTTTTCTCACCGAACCTAACTAAACCTCTCAGCCCCAAGAGTGTCCACCCTTATGTCTCAATCAGCTGTGGGTCTAGAGACGGTCAATCCAGGTGGCATCACAGCCCCTGAACGAATTTTGTAAGAATTTCTCTCTCTTTCACTGTCTTTGTTTCACGGGGTTTTAAAAGTAATTGATTTTTATAATGGGGTTTAGCTGCTTTTCACTGCTGTGTTTATGCCCCTTTACACCCACTTGACTCACTTACAGAGGGATATCAATACATTGGTTTTAAGATTCTTACTAGTCAGATATATTCTTGGGCGGTGAACAGGGGGTGTTGAGTCCATTTCACTGAGCAAGGAGTAGGTCTTGTCTATTACATATTGGGTTTATGGAACGGTATCTGAGCTCATTTGAAACCCTTGTTTTATGCATCACCCACCTCACCTTTCCTGTTAAGCAGCCATAGTGTGTCTTCTAAACGTGTGACGCTGTTCTGTTTTGTAATTCAGTTCAAGTGTAGCGGTTTTTACATTCCCTCTCTAAGTGATATCTTATGATAAGTGTCTTTTTCTGTGTGACTTATTTCACTTAGAATCGTCGTACCTAAATCCTCTCATCATGCTGCTACTAGCCTTATGACGTTAATTTCATGGCTGAGTGATATGCCATTGTACATAAGGACCACAACTTCCTTATCCATTTTTCTCTTTCCTTTGAGATTTAAGGTGTAACGAAGTGGAGGTTCTTGTCAACAGAGCAGCCCTAAACTTTGGGGTGCCTGTGTCTTGCTGATTTTTAGTTTTCCCAATTTATACGCCCATGAGTGGAAGTGCCCTATGCTCTCTAAGCTGAGTTTTTTAGATGTTTCAGGACACCCCGTACTCTTCTCCAGAGTGGCTGTTGGCAATTTACATCCCGCCCATCAGCGTAGCAAGGCTCCCGTTTCTCCATGGCCTGTCCTGCATTTCTGGTTTTGACACTTTATTCAGCATGGCCCTTTTGACCGATGGGAAGCGAGACTTCTTTGTAGCACTGATTTGCCTTTCCAGGTTGCTTGGTTGGCCAAAAAGGGCGTATGCGTTTTTTCCTGAATATATTCAGGAAAAAACGCATACGCCCTTTTTGGCCAAGGGCATCATGGTCGAGGTTTTGCCGCTTTTCCTGTGCTTTAAAGGCGATTCGAATCTACCTCCTGAAATCTGTTTCCTGCAATTCTGCCTTGCTTTCAAATCCTCTTCGTTGCCTTCCCTCAATATATTTGTGGACGAGAGTTATCATTTATAACTCTGCAGGTTCGTGAATTGCAGTGCCCCTGAGCTCGATTTTTCAACTCGCTTTTTTGGGAGCTGGCGGCAAAAGCACAGGATTGCTTCAGGCCCTGTTCTGCTTCCGGGCGGCAGTCTGAACCTGTGCTTAATTCTTCTTCCTGATGGGAAAATAGAGTGACCTGTGCCTGTCCCCACACCTACACCTAGTCTCTCATTGGTTCCCCCTCTTCCCGTTCATCCTCAGGACAAATTTGCAACCTGTACAGAACAGGAGGTTAAAGGTGCTCATTCTCCAAGGAGGGAGATTGCTAGTAAAGCTGCTGTAATGGCGAGCCCGAGCACAAGGAGATGAGAAATGAGGTGCGATTTAGAAATCTGTCCCGATCACACGGTGTACCATCTTCTGGGTTTCTCATGCATGTTTTCGATGTAGGAAGATGCCCTTGAACCTGGAGATTTTGGACCCATGGGATGGGTACCACGCAGTATTACTTTAAAGGGTCTGCATTTGCTCACCCAACCTCACCAAACCTCTCAGCCCGAAGAGTGTCCACCCTTTTGTCTCAATCAGCTGTGGGTCTAGAGATGGTCAATAAAGGTGGCATCCCAGCCCCTGAACGAATTTTGTAAGAATTTCTCTCTCTTTCACTGTCTTTGTTTCACGGGTTTTTAAAAGTAATTGATTTTTATAATGGGGTTTAGCTGCCTTTCACTGCTGTGTTTATGCTGCTTTACACCCACTTGACTCACTTACAGAGGGATATCAATACATTGGTTTTAAGATTCTTACTAGTCAGATATATTCTTGGGCGGTGAACAGGGGGTGTTGAGTCCAGTTCACTGAGCAAGGAGTAGGTCTTGTCTATTACATATTGGGTTTATGGAACGGTATCTGAGCTAATTTGAAACCCTTGTTTTATGCATCACCCCACCTCACCTTTCCCGTTAAGCAGCCATAGTGTGTCTTCTAAACGTGTGACGCTGTTCTGTTTTGTAATTCAGTTCAAGTGTAGCGGTTTTTACATTCCCTCTCTAAGTGATATCTTATGATAAGTGATTTTTTCTGTGTGACTTATTTCACTTAGAATCGTCGTACCTAAATCCTCTAATCATGCTGCTACTAGCCTTATGACGTTAATTTCATGGCTGAGTGATATGCCATTGTACATATGGACAACAACTTCCTTATCCATTTTTCTCTTTCCTGCGATATTTAAGGTGTAACGAAGTGGAGGTTTTGTCAACAGAGCAACCCTAAACTTTGGGGTGCCTGTGTCCTACTGATTTTTAGTTTTCCCAATTTATACGCCCATGAGTGGAAGTGCCCTATGCTCTCTAAGCTGAGTTTTTTAGATGTTTCAGGACACCCCGTACCCTTCTCCAGAGTGGCTGTTGGCAATTTACATCCCGCCCATCAGCGTAGCAAGGCTCCCGTTTCTCCATGGCCTGTCCTGCATTTCTGGTTTTGACACTTTATTCAGCATGGCCCTTTTGACCGATGGGAAGCGAGACTTCTTTGTAGCGCTGATTTGCCTTTCCAGGTTGCTTGCTTGGCCAAAAAGGGCGTATGCGTTTTTTCCTGAATATATTCAGGAAAAAACGCATACGCCCTTTTTGGCCAAGGGCATCATGGTCGAGGTTTTGCCGCTTTTCCTGAGCTTTAAAGGCGATTCGACTCTACCTCCTGAAATCTGTTTCCTGCTATTCTGCCTTGCTTTCAAATCCTCTTCGTTGCCTTCCCTCAATATATTTGTGGACGAGAGTTATCATTTCTAACTCTGCAGGTTTGTGAATTGCAGTGCCCCTGAGCTCCATTTTTCAACTCGCTTTCTTCGGAGCTGGCCGCAAAAGCGCAGGATTGCTTCAGGCCCTATTCTGGTTCCGGGCGGCAGGCTGAGCCTGTGGTTAATTCTTCTTCCTGATGGGAAAATAGAGTGACCTGTGCCTGTCCCAACACCTAGAGCTAGTCTCTCACTGGTTCCCCCTCTTCCCGTTCATCCTCAGGACAAATTGCAACCTGTACGGAACAGGAGGTTAAAGGTGCTGATTCTCGAAGGAGGGAGATTGCTAGTAAAGCGGCTGTAATGGCCAACCCGAGCACAAGGAGATGAGAAATGAGGTGCGTTTTAGAAACCTTTCCCGATCACACCGTGTACCATCTTCCGAGTTTCTCATGCATGTTTTCGATGTAGGAAGATGCCCTTGAACCTGAAGATTTTGGACCCATGGGATGGGTACCACGCAGTATTACTTTAAAGGGTCTGCGTTTGCTCACCCAACCTCACCAAACCTCTCAGCCCCAAGAGTGTCCACCCTTATGTCTCAATCTGCTGTGGGTCTAGAGATGGTCTATCCAGGTGGCATCACAGCCCCTGAACGAATTTTGTAAGAATTTCTCTCTCTTTCACTGTCTTTGTTTCACGGGTTTTTAAAAGTCATTGATTTTTATAATGGGGTTTAGCTGCTTTTCACTGGTGTGTTTATGCCGCTTTACACCCACTTGACTCACTTACAGAGGGATATCAATACATTGGTTTTAAGATTCTTACTAGTCAGATATATTCTTGGGCGGTGAACAGGGGGTGTTTAGTCCACTTCACTGAGCAAGGAGTAGGTCTTGTCTATTACATATTGGGTTTATGGAACGGTATCTGAGCTAATTTGAAACCCTTGTTTTATGCATCACCCCACCTCACCTTTCCTGTTAAGCAGCCATAGTGTGTCTTCTAAACGTGTGACGCTGTTCTGTTTTGTAATTCAGTTCAAGTGTAGCGGTTTTTACATTCCCTCTCTAAGTGATATCTTATGATAAGTGTCTTTTTCTGTGTGACTTATTTCACTTAGAATCGTCGTACCTAAATCCTCTCATCATGCTGCTACTAGCCTTATGACGTTAATTTCATGGCTGAGTGATATGCCATTGTACATAAGGACCACAACTTCCTTATCCATTTTTCTCTTTCCTTTGAGATTTAAGGTGTAACGAAGTGGAGGTTCTTGTCAACAGAGCAGCCCTAAACTTTGGGGTGCCTGTGTCTTGCTGATTTTTAGTTTTCCCAATTTATACGCCCATGAGTGGAAGTGCCCTATGCTCTCTAAGCTGAGTTTTTTAGATGTTTCAGGACACCCCGTACTCTTCTCCAGAGTGGCTGTTGGCAATTTACATCCCGCCCATCAGCGTAGCAAGGCTCCCGTTTCTCCATGGCCTGTCCTGCATTTCTGGTTTTGACACTTTATTCAGCATGGCCCTTTTGACCGATGGGAAGCGAGACTTCTTTGTAGCGCTGATTTGCCTTTCCAGGTTGCTTGGTTGGCCAAAAAGGGCGTATGCGTTTTTTCCTGAATATATTCAGGAAAAAACGCATACGCCCTTTTTGGCCAAGGGCATCATGGTCGAGGTTTTGCCGCTTTTCCTGTGCTTTAAAGGCGATTCGAATCTACCTCCTGAAATCTGTTTCCTGCAATTCTGCCTTGCTTTCAAATCCTCTTCGTTGCCTTCCCTCAATATATTTGTGGACGAGAGTTATCATTTATAACTCTGCAGGTTCGTGAATTGCAGTGCCCCTGAGCTCGATTTTTCAACTCGCTTTTTTGGGAGCTGGCGGCAAAAGCACAGGATTGCTTCAGGCCCTGTTCTGCTTCCGGGCGGCAGGCTGAACCTGTGGTTATTTCTTCTTCCTGATGGGAAAATAGAGTGACCTGTGCCTGTCCCCACACCTACACCTAGTCTCTCATTGGTTCCCCCTCTTCCCGTTCATCCTCAGGACAAATTTGCAACCTGTACAGAACAGGAGGTTAAAGGTGCTCATTCTCCAAGGAGGGAGATTGCTAGTAAAGCTGCTGTAATGGCGAGCCCGAGCACAAGGAGATGAGAAATGAGGTGCGATTTAGAAATCTGTCCCGATCACACGGTGTACCATCTTCTGGGTTTCTCATGCATGTTTTCGATGTAGGAAGATGCCCTTGAACCTGGAGATTTTGGACCCATGGGATGGGTACCACGCAGTATTACTTTAAAGGGTCTGCATTTGCTCACCCAACCTCACCAAACCTCTCAGCCCGAAGAGTGTCCACCCTTTTGTCTCAATCAGCTGTGGGTCTAGAGATGGTCAATAAAGGTGGCATCCCAGCCCCTGAACGAATTTTGTAAGAATTTCTCTCTCTTTCACTGTCTTTGTTTCACGGGTTTTTAAAAGTAATTGATTTTTATAATGGGGTTTAGCTGCCTTTCACTGCTGTGTTTATGCCGCTTTACACCCACTTGACTCACTTACAGAGGGATATCAATACTTTGGTTTTAAGATTCTTACTAGTCAGATATATTCTTGGGCGGTGAACAGGGGGTGTTGAGTCCAGTTCACTGAGCAAGGAGTAGGTCTTGTCTATTACATATTGGGTTCATGGAACGGTATCTGAGCTAATTTGAAACCCTTGTTTTATGCATCACCCCACCTCACCTTTCCCGTTAAGCAGCCATAGTGTGTCTTCTAAACGTGTGACGCTGTTCTGTTTTGTAATTCAGTTCAAGTGTAGCGGTTTTTACATTCCCTCTCTAAGTGATATCTTATGATAAGTGTCTTTTTCTGTGTGACTTATTTCACTTAGAATCGTCGTACCTAAATCCTCTCATCATGCTGCTACTAGCCTTATGACGTTAATTTCATGGCTGAGTGATATGCCATTGTACATAAGGACCACAACTTCCTTATCCATTTTTCTCTTTCCTGGGATATTTAAGGTGTAACGAAGTGGAGGTTCTTGTCAACAGAGCAGCCCTAAACTTTGGGGTGCCTGTGTCTTGCTGATTTTTAGTTTTCCCAATTTATACGCCCATGAGTGGAAGTGCCCTATGCTCTCTAAGCTGAGTTTTTTAGGTGTTTCAGGACACACCGTACACTTCTCCAGAGTGGCTGTTGGCAATTTACATCCCGCCCATCAGCGTAGCAAGGCTCCCGTTTCTCCATGGCCTGTCCTGCATTTCTGGTTTTGACACTTTATTCAGCATGGCCCTTTTGACCGATGGGAAGCGAGACTTCTTTGTAGCACTGATTTGCCTTTCCAGGTTGCTTGGTTGGCCAAAAAGGGCGTATGCGTTTTTTCCTGAATATATTCAGGAAAAAACGCATACGCCCTTTTTGGCCAAGGGCATCATGGTCGAGGTTTTGCCGCTTTTCCTGTGCTTTAAAGGCGATTCGACTCTACCTCCTGAAATCAGTTTCCTGCAATTCTGCTATGCTTTCAAATCCTCTTCGTTGCCTTCCCTCAATATATTTGTGGACGAGAGTTATCATTTATAACTCTGCAGGTTTGTGAATTGCAGTGCCCCTGAGCTCGATTTTTCAACTCGCTTTTTTGGGAGCTGGCCGCAAAAGCACAGGATTGCTTCAGGCCCTGTTCTGCTTCCGGGCGGCAGGCTGAGCCTGTCGTTAATCCTTCTTCCTGATGGGAAAATAGAGTGACATGTGGCTGTCCCAACACCTAGAGCTAGTCTCTCATTGGTTCCCCTTCTTCCCGTTTATCCTCAGGACAAATTGCAACCTGTTCGGAACAGAAGGTTAAAGGGGCTGATTCTCCAAGGAGGGAGATTGCTAGTAAAGCGGCTGTAATGGCCAACCCGAGCACAAGGAGATGAGAAATGAGGTGCGTTTTAGAAACCTTTCCCGATCACACGGTGTACCATCTTCTGGGTTTCTCATGCATGTTTTCGATGTAGGAAGATGCCCTTGAACCTGGAGATTTTGGACCCATGGGATGGGTACCACGCAATATTACGTTACAGGGTCTGCGTTTTCTCACCCAACCTCAGCAAACCTCTCAGCCCCAAGAGTGTCCACCCTTATGACTCAATCAGCTGTGGGTCTAGAGATGGTCAATAAAGGTGGCATCCCAGCCCCTGAACGAATTCTGTATGAATTTCTCTCTCTTTCACTGTCTTTGTTTCACGGGTTTATAAAAGTAATTGATTTTTATAATGGGGTTTAGCTGCTTTTCACTGCTGTGTTTATGCCGCTTTACACCCACTTGACTCACTTACAGAGAGATATCAATACATTGGTTTTAAGAGTCTTACTAGTCAGATATATTCTTGGGCGGTGAACAGGGGGTGTTGAATCCAGTTCACTGAGCAAGGAGTAGGTCTTGTCTGTTACATATTGGGTTTATGGAACAGTATCTGAGCTAATTTGATACCCTTGTTTTATGCATCACCCCACCTCACCTTTCCCGTTAAGCAGCCATAGTGTGTTTTCTAAACGTGTGACGCTGTTCTGTTTTGTAATTCAGTTCAAGTGTAGCGGTTTTTACATTCCCTCTATAAGTGATATCTTATGATAAGTGCCTTTTTCTGTGTGACTTATTTCACTTAGAATCGTCGTACCTAAATCTTCTCATCATGCTGGTACTAGCCTTATGATGTTGATTTCATTGCTGAGTGATATGCCATTATACATATGGACCACAACTTCTTTATCCATTTTTCTCTTTCCTTGGATATTTAAGGTGTAACGAAGTGGAGGTTCTTGTCAACAGAGCAGCCCTAAACTTTGGGGTGCCTGTGTCTTGCTGATTTTTAGTTTTCCCAATTTATACGCCCATGAGTGGAAGTGCCCTATGCTCTCTAAGCTGAGTTTTTTAGGTGTTTCAGGACACACCGTACACTTCTCCAGAGTGGCTGTTGGCAATTTACATCCCGCCCATCAGCGTAGCAAGGCTTCCTTTTCTCCATGGCCTGTCCTGCATTTCTGGTTTTGACACTTTATTCAGCATGGCCCTTTTGACCGATGGGAAGCGAGACTTCTTTGTAGCGCTGATTTGCCTTTCCAGGTTGCTTGGTTGGCCAAAAAGGGCGTATGCGTTTTTTCCTGAATATATTCAGGAAAAAACGCATACGCCCTTTTTGGCCAAGGGCATCATGGTCGAGGTTTTGCCGCTTTTCCTGTGCTTTAAAGGCGATTCGAATCTACCTCCTGAAATCTGTTTCCTGCAATTCTGCCTTGCTTTCAAATCCTCTTCGTTGCCTTCCCTCAATATATTTGTGGACGAGAGTTATCATTTCTAACTCTGCAGGTTTGTGAATTGCAGTGCCCCTGAGCTCCATTTTTCAACTCGCTTTCTTGGGAGCTGGCCGCAAAAGCGCAGGATTGCTTCAGGCCCTATTGTGGTTCCGGGCGGCAGGCTGAGCCTGTGGTTAATTCTTCTTCCTGATGGGAAAATAGAGTGACCTGTGCCTGTCCCCACACCTAGACCTAGTCTCTCATTGGTTCCCCCTCTTCCCGTTCATCCTCAGGACAAATTTGCAACCTGTACGGAACAGGAGGTTAAAGGTGCTCATTCTCCAAGGAGGGAGATTGCTAGTAAAGCGGCTGTAATGGCGAGCCCGAGCACAAGGAGATGAGAAATGAGGTGCGTTTTAGAAACCTTTCCCGATCACACGGTGTACCGTCTTCTGGGTTTCTCATGCATGTTTTCGATGTAGGAAGATGCCCTTGAACCTGGAGATTTTGGACCCATGGGATGGGTACCACGAAGTACTACTTTAAAGGGTCTGCGTTTGCTCACCCAACCTCACCAAACCTCTCAGCCCCAAGAGTGTCCACCCTTATGTCTCAATCAGCTGTGGGTCTAGAGATGGTCACTAAAGGTGGCATCCCAGCCCCTGAACGAATTCTCTATGAATTTCTCTCTCTTTCACTGTCTTTGTTTCACGGGTTTTTAAAAGTAATTGATTTTTATAATGGGGTTTAGCTGCTTTTCACTGCTGTGTTTATGCCGCTTTACACCCACTTGACTCACTTACAGAGAGATATCAATACATTGGTTTTAAGAGTCTTACTAGTCAGATATATTCTTGGGCGGTGAACAGGGGGTGTTGAATCCAGTTCACTGAGCAAGGAGTAGGTCTTGTCTGTTACATATTTGGTTTATGGAACAGTATCTGAGCTAATTTGGAAGCCTTGTTTTATGCATCACCCCTCCTCACCTTTCCCGTTAAGCAGCCATAATGTGTTTTCTAAACGTGTGACGCTGTTCTGTTTTGTAATTCAGTTCAAGTGTAGCGGTTTTTACATTCCCTGTATTAGTGATATCTTATGATAAGTGCCTTTTTCTGTGTGACTTATTTCACTTAGAATCGTCGTACCTAAATCTTCTCATCATGCTGCTACTAGCCTTATGATGTTGATTTCATTGCTGAGTGATATGCCATTATACATATGGACCACAACTTCTTTATCCATTTTTCTATTGCCTGGGATATTTAAGGTGTAACGAAGTGGAGGTTCTTGTCAACAGAGCAGCCCTAAACTTTGGGGTGCCTGTGTCTTGCTGATTTTTCATTTTCCCAATTTATACGCCCATGACTGGAAGTGCCCTATGCTCTCTAAGCTGAGTTTTTTAGATGTTTCAGGACACACCGTACACTTCTCCAGAGTGGCTGTTGGCAATTTACCTCCCACCCATCAGCGTAGCAAGGCTCCCGTTTCTCCATGGCCTGTCCTGCATTTCTGGTTTTGATACTTTATTCAGCATGGCCCTTTTGACCGATGGGAAGCGAGACTTCTTTGTAGCGCTGATTTGCCTTTCCAGGTTGCTTGTTTGGCCAAAAAGGGCGTATGCGTTTTTTCCTGAATATATTCAGGAAAAAACGCATACGCCCTTTTTGGCCAAGGGCATCATGGTCGAGGTTTTGCCGCTTTTCCTGAGCTTTAAAGGCGATTCGACTCTACCTCCTGAAATCTGTTTCCTGCTATTCTGCCTTGCTTTCAAATCCTCTTCGTTGCCTTCCCTCAATATATTTGTGGACGAGAGTTATCATTTCTAACTCTGCAGGTTTGTGAATTGCAGTGCCCCTGAGCTCCATTTTTCAACTCGCTTTCTTCGGAGCTGGCCGCAAAAGCGCAGGATTGCTTCAGGCCCTATTCTGGTTCCGGGCGGCAGGCTGAGCCTGTGGTTAATTCTTCTTCCTGATGGGAAAATAGAGTGACCTGTGCCTGTCCCAACACCTAGAGCTAGTCTCTCACTGGTTCCCCCTCTTCCCGTTCATCCTCAGGACAAATTGCAACCTGTACGGAACAGGAGGTTAAAGGTGCTGATTCTCGAAGGAGGGAGATTGCTAGTAAAGCGGCTGTAATGGCCAACCCGAGCACAAGGAGATGAGAAATGAGGTGCGTTTTAGAAACCTTTCCCGATCACACCGTGTACCATCTTCCGAGTTTCTCATGCATGTTTTCGATGTAGGAAGATGCCCTTGAACCTGGAGATTTTGGACCCATGGGATGGGTACCACGCAGTATTACTTTAAAGGGTCTGCGTTTGCTCACCCAACCTCACCAAACCTCTCAGCCCCAAGAGTGTCCACCCTTATGTCTCAATCTGCTGTGGGTCTAGAGATGGTCTATCCAGGTGGCATCACAGCCCCTGAACGAATTTTGTAAGAATTTCTCTCTCTTTCACTGTCTTTGTTTCACGGGTTTTTAAAAGTCATTGATTTTTATAATGGGGTTTAGCTGCTTTTCACTGGTGTGTTTATGCCGCTTTACACCCACTTGACTCACTTACAGAGGGATATCAATACATTGGTTTTAAGATTCTTACTAGTCAGATATATTCTTGGGCGGTGAACAGGGGGTGTTTAGTCCACTTCACTGAGCAAGGAGTAGGTCTTGTCTATTACATATTGGGTTTATGGAACGGTATCTGAGCTAATTTGAAACCCTTGTTTTATGCATCACCCCACCTCACCTTTCCCGTTAAGCAGCCATAGTGTGTCTTCTAAACGTGTGACGCTGTTCTGTTTTGTAATTCAGTTCAAGTGTAGCGGTTTTTACATTCCCTCTCTAAGTGATATCTTATGATAAGTGTCTTTTTCTGTGTGACTTATTTCACTTAGAATCGTCGTACCTAAATCCTCTCATCATGCTGCTACTAGCCTTATGACGTTAATTTCATGGCTGAGTGATATGCCATTGTACATAAGGACCACAACTTCCTTATCCATTTTTCTCTTTCCTTTGAGATTTAAGGTGTAACGAAGTGGAGGTTCTTGTCAACAGAGCAGCCCTAAACTTTGGGGTGCCTGTGTCTTGCTGATTTTTAGTTTTCCCAATTTATACGCCCATGAGTGGAAGTGCCCTATGCTCTCTAAGCTGAGTTTTTTAGATGTTTCAGGACACCCCGTACTCTTCTCCAGAGTGGCTGTTGGCAATTTACATCCCGCCCATCAGCGTAGCAAGGCTCCCGTTTCTCCATGGCCTGTCCTGCATTTCTGGTTTTGACACTTTATTCAGCATGGCCCTTTTGACCGATGGGAAGCGAGACTTCTTTGTAGCGCTGATTTGCCTTTCCAGGTTGCTTGGTTGGCCAAAAAGGGCGTATGCGTTTTTTCCTGAATATATTCAGGAAAAAACGCATACGCCCTTTTTGGCCAAGGGCATCATGGTCGAGGTTTTGCCGCTTTTCCTGTGCTTTAAAGGCGATTCGAATCTACCTCCTGAAATCTGTTTCCTGCAATTCTGCCTTGCTTTCAAATCCTCTTCGTTGCCTTCCCTCAATATATTTGTGGACGAGAGTTATCATTTATAACTCTGCAGGTTCGTGAATTGCAGTGCCCCTGAGCTCGATTTTTCAACTCGCTTTTTTGGGAGCTGGCGGCAAAAGCACAGGATTGCTTCAGGCCCTGTTCTGCTTCCGGGCGGCAGGCTGAACCTGTGGTTATTTCTTCTTCCTGATGGGAAAATAGAGTGACCTGTGCCTGTCCCCACACCTACACCTAGTCTCTCATTGGTTCCCCCTCTTCCCGTTCATCCTCAGGACAAATTTGCAACCTGTACAGGACAGGAGGTTAAAGGTGCTCATTCTCCAAGGAGGGAGATTGCTAGTAAAGCTGCTGTAATGGCGAGCCCGAGCACAAGGAGATGAGAAATGAGGTGCGATTTAGAAATCTGTCCCGATCACACGGTGTACCATCTTATGGGTTTCTCATGCATGTTTTCGATGTAGGAAGATGCCCTTGAACCTGGAGATTTTGGACCCATGGGATGGGTACCACGCAGTATTACTTTAAAGGGTCTGCATTTGCTCACCCAACCTCACCAAACCTCTCAGCCCGAAGAGTGTCCACCCTTTTGTCTCAATCAGCTGTGGGTCTAGAGATGGTCAATAAAGGTGGCATCCCAGCCCCTGAACGAATTTTGTAAGAATTTCTCTCTCTTTCACTGTCTTTGTTTCACGGGTTTTTAAAAGTAATTGATTTTTATAATGGGGTTTAGCTGCCTTTCACTGCTGTGTTTATGCCGCTTTACACCCACTTGACTCACTTACAGAGGGATATCAATACATTGGTTTTAAGATTCTTACTAGTCAGATATATTCTTGGGCGGTGAACAGGGGGTGTTGAGTCCAGTTCACTGAGCAAGGAGTAGGTCTTGTCTATTACATATTGGGTTTATGGAACGATATCTGAGCTAATTTGAAACCCTTGTTTTATGCATCACCCCACCTCACCTTTCCCTTTAAGCAGCCATAGTGTGTCTTCTAAACGTGTGACGCTGTTCTGTTTTGTAATTCAGTTCAAGTGTAGCGGTTTTTACATTCCCTCTCTAAGTGATATCTTATGATAAGTGTCTTTTTCTGTGTGACTTATTTCACTTAGAATCGTCGTACCTAAATCCTCTCATCATGCTGCTACTAGCCTTATGACGTTAATTTCATGGCTGAGTGATATGCCATTGTACATAAGGACCACAACTTCCTTATCCATTTTTCTCTTTCCTGGGATATTTAAGGTGTAACGAAGTGGAGGTTCTTGTCAACAGAGCAGCCCTAAACTTTGGGGTGCCTGTGTCTTGCTGATTTTTAGTTTTCCCAATTTATACGCCCATGAGTGGAAGTGCCCTATGCTCTCTAAGCTGAGTTTTTTAGGTGTTTCAGGACACACCGTACACTTCTCCAGAGTGGCTGTTGGCAATTTACATCCCACCCATCAGCGTAGCAAGGCTCCCGTTTCTCCATGGCCTGTCCTGCATTTCTGGTTTTGACACTTTATTCAGCATGGCCCTTTTGACCGATGGGAAGCGAGACTTCTTTGTAGCACTGATTTGCCTTTCCAGGTTGCTTGGTTGGCCAAAAAGGGCGTATGCGTTTTTTCCTGAATATATTCAGGAAAAAACGCATACGCCCTTTTTGGCCAAGGGCATCATGGTCGAGGTTTTGCCGCTTTTCCTGTGCTTTAAAGGCGATTCGACTCTACCTCCTGAAATCAGTTTCCTGCAATTCTGCTATGCTTTCAAATCCTCTTCGTTGCCTTCCCTCAATATATTTGTGGACGAGAGTTATCATTTATAACTCTGCAGGTTTGTGAATTGCAGTGCCCCTGAGCTCGATTTTTCAACTCGCTTTTTTGGGAGCTGGCCGCAAAAGCACAGGATTGCTTCAGGCCCTGTTCTGCTTCCGGGCGGCAGGCTGAGCCTGTCGTTAATCCTTCTTCCTGATGGGAAAATAGAGTGACATGTGGCTGTCCCAACACCTAGAGCTAGTCTCTCATTGGTTCCCCCTCTTCCCGTTTATCCTCAGGACAAATTGCAACCTGTTCGGAACAGAAGGTTAAAGGGGCTGATTCTCCAAGGAGGGAGATTGCTAGTAAAGCGGCTGTAATGGCCAACCCGAGCACAAGGAGATGAGAAATGAGGTGCGTTTTAGAAACCTTTCCCGATCACACGGTGTACCATCTTCTGGGTTTCTCATGCATGTTTTCGATGTAGGAAGATGCCCTTGAACCTGGAGATTTTGGACCCATGGGATGGGTACCACGCAATATTACGTTACAGGGTCTGCGTTTTCTCACCCAACCTCAGCAAACCTCTCAGCCCCAAGAGTGTCCACCCTTATGACTCAATCAGCTGTGGGTCTAGAGATGGTCAATAAAGGTGGCATCCCAGCCCCTGAACGAATTCTGTATGAATTTCTCTCTCTTTCACTGTCTTTGTTTCACGGGTTTATAAAAGTAATTGATTTTTATAATGGGGTTTAGCTGCTTTTCACTGCTGTGTTTATGCCGCTTTACACCCACTTGACTCACTTACAGAGAGATATCAATACATTGGTTTTAAGAGTCTTACTAGTCAGATATATTCTTGGGCGGTGAACAGGGGGTGTTGAATCCAGTTCACTGAGCAAGGAGTAGGTCTTGTCTGTTACATATTGGGGTTATGGAACAGTATCTGAGCTAATTTGATACCCTTGTTTTATGCATCACCCCACCTCACCTTTCCCGTTAAGCAGCCATAGTGTGTTTTCTAAACGTGTGACGCTGTTCTGTTTTGTAATTCAGTTCAAGTGTAGCGGTTTTTACATTCCCTCTATAAGTGATATCTTATGATAAGTGCCTTTTTCTGTGTGACTTATTTCACTTAGAATCGTCGTACCTAAATCTTCTCATCATGCTGCTACTAGCCTTATGATGTTGATTTCATTGCTGAGTGATATGCCATTATACATATGGACCACAACTTCTTTATCCATTTTTCTCTTTCCTTGGATATTTAAGGTGTAACGAAGTGGAGGTTCTTGTCAACAGAGCAGCCCTAAACTTTGGGGTGCCTGTGTCTTGCTGATTTTTAGTTTTCCCAATTTATACGCCCATGAGTGGAAGTGCCCTATGCTCTCTAAGCTGAGTTTTTTAGGTGTTTCAGGACACACCGTACACTTCTCCAGAGTGGCTGTTGGCAATTTACATCCCGCCCATCAGCGTAGCAAGGCTCCCGTTTCTCCATGGCCTGTCCTGCATTTCTGGTTTTGACACTTTATTCAGCATGGCCCTTTTGACCGATGGGAAGCGAGACTTCTTTGTAGCGCTGATTTGCCTTTCCAGGTTGCTTGGTTGGCCAAAAAGGGCGTATGCGTTTTTTCCTGAATATATTCAGGAAAAAACGCATACGCCCTTTTTGGCCAAGGGCATCATGGTCGAGGTTTTGCCGCTTTTCCTGTGCTTTAAAGGCGATTCGAATCTACCTCCTGAAATCTGTTTCCTGCAATTCTGCCTTGCTTTCAAATCCTCTTCGTTGCCTTCCCTCAATATATTTGTGGACGAGAGTTATCATTTCTAACTCTGCAGGTTTGTGAATTGCAGTGCCCCTGAGCTCCATTTTTCAACTCGCTTTCTTGGGAGCTGGCCGCAAAAGCGCAGGATTGCTTCAGGCCCTATTGTGCTTCCGGGCGGCAGGCTGAGCCTGTGGTTAATTCTTCTTCCTGATGGGAAAATAGAGTGACCTGTGCCTGTCCCCACACCTAGACCTAGTCTCTCATTGGTTCCCCCTCTTCCCGTTCATCCTCAGGACAAATTTGCAACCTGTACGGAACAGGAGGTTAAAGGTGCTCATTCTCCAAGGAGGGAGATTGCTAGTAAAGCGGCTGTAATGGCGAGCCCGAGCACAAGGAGATGAGAAATGAGGTGCGTTTTAGAAACCTTTCCCGATCACACGGTGTACCGTCTTCTGGGTTTCTCATGCATGTTTTCGATGTAGGAAGATGCCCTTGAACCTGGAGATTTTGGACCCATGGGATGGGTACCACGAAGTACTACTTTAAAGGGTCTGCGTTTGCTCACCCAACCTCACCAAACCTCTCAGCCCCAAGAGTGTCCACCCTTATGTCTCAATCAGCTGTGGGTCTAGAGATGGTCACTAAAGGTGGCATCCCAGCCCCTGAACGAATTCTCTATGAATTTCTCTCTCTTTCACTGTCTTTGTTTCACGGGTTTTTAAAAGTAATTGATTTTTATAATGGGGTTTAGCTGCTTTTCACTGCTGTGTTTATGCCGCTTTACACCCACTTGACTCACTTACAGAGAGATATCAATACATTGGTTTTAAGAGTCTTACTAGTCAGATATATTCTTGGGCGGTGAACAGGGGGTGTTGAATCCAGTTCACTGAGCAAGGAGTAGGTCTTGTCTGTTACATATTGGGTTTATGGAACAGTATCTGAGCTAATTTGGAAGCCTTGTTTTATGCATCACCCCTCCTCACCTTTCCCGTTAAGCAGCCATAATGTTTTTTCTAAACGTGTGACGCTGTTCTGTTTTGTAATTCAGTTCAAGTGTAGCGGTTTTTACATTCCCTGTATTAGTGATATCTTATGATAAGTGCCTTTTTCTGTGTGACTTATTTCACTTAGAATCGTCGTACCTAAATCTTCTCATCATGCTGGTACTAGCCTTATGATGTTGATTTCATTGCTGAGTGATATGCCATTATACATATGGACCACAACTTTTTTATCCATTTTTCTATTGCCTGGGATATTTAAGGTGTAACGAAGTGGAGGTTCTTGTCAACAGAGCAGCCCTAAACTTTGGGGTGCCTGTGTCTTGCTGATTTTTCATTTTCCCAATTTATACGCCCATGACTGGAAGTGCCCTATGCTCTCTAGGCTGAGTTTTTTAGATGTTTCAGGACACACCGTACACTTCTCCAGAGTGGCTGTTGGCAATTTACCTCCCACCCATCAGCGTAGCAAGGCTCCCGTTTCTCCATGGCCTGTCCTGCATTTCTGGTTTTGACACTTTATTCAGCATGGCCCTTTTGACCGATGGGAAGCGAGACTTCTTTGTAGCGCTGATTTGCCTTTCCAGGTTGCTTGGTTGGCCAAAAAGGGCGTATGCGTTTTTTCCTGAATATATTCAGGAAAAAACGCATACGCCCTTTTTGGCCAAGGGCATCATGGTCGAGGTTTTGCCGCTTTTCCTGTGCTTTAAAGGCGATTCGAACCTACCTCCTGAAATCTGTTTCCTGCAATTCTGCCTTGCTTTCAAATCCTCTTCATTGCCTTCCCTCAATATATTTGTGGACGAGAGTTATCATTTATAACTCTGCAGGTTTGTGAATTGCAGTGCCCCTGAGCTCCATTTTTCAACTCGCTTTTTTGGGAGCTGGCGGCAAAAGCACAGGATTGCTTCAGGCCCTGTTCTGCTTCCGGGCGGCAGGCTGAACCTGTGCTTAATTCTTCTTCCTGATGGGAAAATAGAGTGACCTGTGCCTGTCCCAACACCTAGAGCTAGTCTCTCACTGGTTCCCCCTCTTCCCGTTCATCCTCAGGACAAATTGCAACCTGTATGGAACAGGAGGTTAAAGGTGCTGATTCTCGAAGGAGGGAGATTTCTAGTAAAGCGGCTGTAATGGCCAACCCGAGCACAAGGAGATGAGAAATGAGGTGCGTTTTAGAAACCTTTCCCGATCACACGGTGTACCATCTTCTGGGTTTCTCATGCATGTTTTCGATGTAGGAAGAGTCCCTTGAACCTGGAGATTTTGGACCCATGGGATGGGTACCACGCAGTATTACTTTAAAGGGTCTGCGTTTGCTCACCGAACCTAACCAAACCTCTCAGCCCCAAGAGTGTCCACCCTTATGTCTCAATCAGCTGTGGGTCTAGAGATGGTCAATCCAGGTGGCATCCCAGCCCCTGAACGAATTCTGTATGAATTTCTCTCTCTTTCACTGTCTTTGTTTCACGGGTTTATAAAAGTAATTGATTTTTATAATGGGGTTTAGCTGCTTTTCACTGCTGTGTTTATGCCGCTTTACACCCACTTGACTCACTTACAGAGAGATATCAATACATTGGTTTTAAGAGTCTTACTAGTCAGATATATTCTTGGGCGGTGAACAGGGGGTGTTGAATCCAGTTCACTGAGCAAGGAGTAGGTCTTGTCTGTTACATATTGGGGTTATGGAACAGTATCTGAGCTAATTTGATACCCTTGTTTTATGCATCACCCCACCTCACCTTTCCCGTTAAGCAGCCATAGTGTGTTTTCTAAACGTGTGACGCTGTTCTGTTTTGTAATTCAGTTCAAGTGTAGCGGTTTTTACATTCCCTCTATAAGTGATATCTTATGATAAGTGCCTTTTTCTGTGTGACTTATTTCACTTAGAATCGTCGTACCTAAATCTTCTCATCATGCTGCTACTAGCCTTATGATGTTGATTTCATTGCTGAGTGATATGCCATTATACATATGGACCACAACTTCTTTATCCATTTTTCTCTTTCCTTGGATATTTAAGGTGTAACGAAGTGGAGGTTCTTGTCAACAGAGCAGCCCTAAACTTTGGGGTGCCTGTGTCTTGCTGATTTTTAGTTTTCCCAATTTATACGCCCATGAGTGGAAGTGCCCTATGCTCTCTAAGCTGAGTTTTTTAGGTGTTTCAGGACACACCGTACACTTCTCCAGAGTGGCTGTTGGCAATTTACATCCCGCCCATCAGCGTAGCAAGGCTCCCGTTTCTCCATGGCCTGTCCTGCATTTCTGGTTTTGACACTTTATTCAGCATGGCCCTTTTGACCGATGGGAAGCGAGACTTCTTTGTAGCGCTGATTTGCCTTTCCAGGTTGCTTGGTTGGCCAAAAAGGGCGTATGCGTTTTTTCCTGAATATATTCAGGAAAAAACGCATACGCCCTTTTTGGCCAAGGGCATCATGGTCGAGGTTTTGCCGCTTTTCCTGTGCTTTAAAGGCGATTCGAATCTACCTCCTGAAATCTGTTTCCTGCAATTCTGCCTTGCTTTCAAATCCTCTTCGTTGCCTTCCCTCAATATATTTGTGGACGAGAGTTATCATTTCTAACTCTGCAGGTTTGTGAATTGCAGTGCCCCTGAGCTCCATTTTTCAACTCGCTTTCTTGGGAGCTGGCCGCAAAAGCGCAGGATTGCTTCAGGCCCTATTGTGCTTCCGGGCGGCAGGCTGAGCCTGTGGTTAATTCTTCTTCCTGATGGGAAAATAGAGTGACCTGTGCCTGTCCCCACACCTAGACCTAGTCTCTCATTGGTTCCCCCTCTTCCCGTTCATCCTCAGGACAAATTTGCAACCTGTACGGAACAGGAGGTTAAAGGTGCTCATTCTCCAAGGAGGGAGATTGCTAGTAAAGCGGCTGTAATGGCGAGCCCGAGCACAAGGAGATGAGAAATGAGGTGCGTTTTAGAAACCTTTCCCGATCACACGGTGTACCGTCTTCTGGGTTTCTCATGCATGTTTTCGATGTAGGAAGATGCCCTTGAACCTGGAGATTTTGGACCCATGGGATGGGTACCACGAAGTACTACTTTAAAGGGTCTGCGTTTGCTCACCCAACCTCACCAAACCTCTCAGCCCCAAGAGTGTCCACCCTTATGTCTCAATCAGCTGTGGGTCTAGAGATGGTCACTAAAGGTGGCATCCCAGCCCCTGAACGAATTCTCTATGAATTTCTCTCTCTTTCACTGTCTTTGTTTCACGGGTTTTTAAAAGTAATTGATTTTTATAATGGGGTTTAGCTGCTTTTCACTGCTGTGTTTATGCCGCTTTACACCCACTTGACTCACTTACAGAGAGATATCAATACATTGGTTTTAAGAGTCTTACTAGTCAGATATATTCTTGGGCGGTGAACAGGGGGTGTTGAATCCAGTTCACTGAGCAAGGAGTAGGTCTTGTCTGTTACATATTGGGTTTATGGAACAGTATCTGAGCTAATTTGGAAGCCTTGTTTTATGCATCACCCCTCCTCACCTTTCCCGTTAAGCAGCCATAATGTTTTTTCTAAACGTGTGACGCTGTTCTGTTTTGTAATTCAGTTCAAGTGTAGCGGTTTTTACATTCCCTGTATTAGTGATATCTTATGATAAGTGCCTTTTTCTGTGTGACTTATTTCACTTAGAATCGTCGTACCTAAATCTTCTCATCATGCTGGTACTAGCCTTATGATGTTGATTTCATTGCTGAGTGATATGCCATTATACATATGGACCACAACTTTTTTATCCATTTTTCTATTGCCTGGGATATTTAAGGTGTAACGAAGTGGAGGTTCTTGTCAACAGAGCAGCCCTAAACTTTGGGGTGCCTGTGTCTTGCTGATTTTTCATTTTCCCAATTTATACGCCCATGACTGGAAGTGCCCTATGCTCTCTAGGCTGAGTTTTTTAGATGTTTCAGGACACACCGTACACTTCTCCAGAGTGGCTGTTGGCAATTTACCTCCCACCCATCAGCGTAGCAAGGCTCCCGTTTCTCCATGGCCTGTCCTGCATTTCTGGTTTTGACACTTTATTCAGCATGGCCCTTTTGACCGATGGGAAGCGAGACTTCTTTGTAGCGCTGATTTGCCTTTCCAGGTTGCTTGGTTGGCCAAAAAGGGCGTATGCGTTTTTTCCTGAATATATTCAGGAAAAAACGCATACGCCCTTTTTGGCCAAGGGCATCATGGTCGAGGTTTTGCCGCTTTTCCTGTGCTTTAAAGGCGATTCGAACCTACCTCCTGAAATCTGTTTCCTGCAATTCTGCCTTGCTTTCAAATCCTCTTCATTGCCTTCCCTCAATATATTTGTGGACGAGAGTTATCATTTATAACTCTGCAGGTTTGTGAATTGCAGTGCCCCTGAGCTCCATTTTTCAACTCGCTTTTTTGGGAGCTGGCGGCAAAAGCACAGGATTGCTTCAGGCCCTGTTCTGCTTCCGGGCGGCAGGCTGAACCTGTGCTTAATTCTTCTTCCTGATGGGAAAATAGAGTGACCTGTGCCTGTCCCAACACCTAGAGCTAGTCTCTCACTGGTTCCCCCTCTTCCCGTTCATCCTCAGGACAAATTGCAACCTGTATGGAACAGGAGGTTAAAGGTGCTGATTCTCGAAGGAGGGAGATTTCTAGTAAAGCGGCTGTAATGGCCAACCCGAGCACAAGGAGATGAGAAATGAGGTGCGTTTTAGAAACCTTTCCCGATCACACGGTGTACCATCTTCTGGGTTTCTCATGCATGTTTTCGATGTAGGAAGAGTCCCTTGAACCTGGAGATTTTGGACCCATGGGATGGGTACCACGCAGTATTACTTTAAAGGGTCTGCGTTTGCTCACCGAACCTAACCAAACCTCTCAGCCCCAAGAGTGTCCACCCTTATGTCTCAATCAGCTGTGGGTCTAGAGATGGTCAATCCAGGTGGCATCACAGCCCCTGAACGAATTTTGTAAGAATTTTTCTCTCTTTCACTGTCTTTGTTTCACGGGTTTTTAAAATTAATTGATTTTTATAATGGGATTTAGCTGCTTTTCACTGCTGTGTTTATGCCGCTTTACACCCACTTGACTCACTTACAGAGGGATATCAATACATTGGTTTTAAGATTCTTACTAGTCAGATATATTCTTGGGCGGTGAACAGGGGGTGTTGAGTCCAGTTCACTGAGCAAGGAGTAGGTCTTGTCTATTACATATTGGGTTTATGGAACGGTATCTGAGCTAATTTGAAACCCTTGTTTTATGCATCACCCCACCTCACCTTTCCCGTTAAGCAGCCATAGTGTGTCTTCTAAACGTGTGACGCTGTTCTGTTTTGTAATTCAGTTCAAGTGTAGCGGTTTTTACATTCCCTCTCTAAGTGATATCTTATGATAAGTGTCTTTTTCTGTGTGACTTATTTCACTTAGAATCGTCGTACCTAAATCCTCTCATCATGCTGCTACTAGCCTTATGACGTTAATTTCATGGCTGAGTGATATGCCATTGTACATAAGGACCACAAATTCCTTATCCATTTTTCTCTTTCCTGGGATATTTAAGGTGTAACGAAGTGGAGGTTCTTGTCAACAGAGCAGCCCTAAACTTTGGGGTGCCTGTGTCTTGCTGATTTTTAGTTTTCCCAATTTATACGCCCATGAGTGGAAGTGCCCTATGCTCTCTAAGCTGAGTTTTTTAGATGTTTCAGGACACCCTGTACTCTTCTCCAGAGTGGCTGTTGGCAATTTACATCCCGCCCATCAGCGTAGCAAGGCTCCCGTTTCTCCATGGCCTGTCCTGCATTTCTGGTTTTGACACTTTATTCAGCATGGCCCTTTTGACCGATGGGAAGCGAGACTTCTTTGTAGCGCTGATTTGCCTTTCCAGGTTGCTTGGTTGGCCAAAAAGGGCGTATGCGTTTTTTCCTGAATATATTCAGGAAGAAACGCATACGCCCTTTTTGGCCAAGGGCATCATTGTCGAGGTTTTGCCGCTTTTCCTGAGCTTTAAAGGCGATTCGACTCTACCTCCTGAAATCTGTTTCCTGCAATTCTGCCTTGCTTTCAAATCCTCTTCGTTGCCTTCCCTCAATATATTTGTGGACGAGAGTTATCATTTCTAACTCTGCAGGTTTGTGAATTGCAGTGCCCCTGAGCTCGATTTTTCAACTCGCTTTTTTGGGAGCTGGCGGCAAAACCACAGGATTGCTTCAGGCCCTGTTCTGCTTCCGGGCGGCAGGATGAACCTGTGGTTAATTCTTCTTCCTGATGGGAAAATAGAGCGAACTGTGCCTGTCCCAACACCTAGAGCTAGTCTCTCACTGGTTCCCCCTCTTCCCGTTCATCCTCAGGACAAATTGCAACCTGTACGGAACAGGAGGTTAAAGGTGCTGATTCTCGAAGGAGGGAGATTGCTAGTAAAGTGGCTGTAATGGCCAACCCGAGCACAAGGAGATGAGAAATGAGGTGCGTTTTAGAAACCTTTCCCGATCACACGGTGTACCATCTTCTGGGTTTCTCATGCATGTTTTCGATGTAGTAAGATGCCCTTGAACCTGGAGATTTTGGACCCATGGGATGGGTACCAGGCAGTATTACTTTAAAGGGTCTGCCTTTTCTCACCGAACCTAACTAAACCTCTCAGCCCCAAGAGTGTCCACCCTTATGTCTCAATCAGCTGTGGGTCTAGAGACGGTCAATCCAGGTGGCATCACAGCCCCTGAACGAATTTTGTAAGAATTTCTCTCTCTTTCACTGTCTTTGTTTCACGGGGTTTTAAAAGTAATTGATTTTTATAATGGGGTTTAGCTGCTTTTCACTGCTGTGTTTATGCCCCTTTACACCCACTTGACTCACTTACAGAGGGATATCAATACATTGGTTTTAAGATTCTTACTAGTCAGATATATTCTTGGGCGGTGAACAGGGGGTGTTGAGTCCATTTCACTGAGCAAGGAGTAGGTCTTGTCTATTACATATTGGGTTTATGGAACGGTATCTGAGCTCATTTGAAACCCTTGTTTTATGCATCACCCACCTCACCTTTCCTGTTAAGCAGCCATAGTGTGTCTTCTAAACGTGTGACGCTGTTCTGTTTTGTAATTCAGTTCAAGTGTAGCGGTTTTTACATTCCCTCTCTAAGTGATATCTTATGATAAGTGTCTTTTTCTGTGTGACTTATTTCACTTAGAATCGTCGTACCTAAATCCTCTCATCATGCTGCTACTAGCCTTATGACGTTAATTTCATGGCTGAGTGATATGCCATTGTACATAAGGACCACAACTTCCTTATCCATTTTTCTCTTTCCTGGGATATTTAAGGTGTAACGAAGTGGAGGTTCTTGTCAACAGAGCAGCCCTAAACTTTGGGGTGCCTGTGTCTTGCTGATTTTTAGTTTTCCCAATTTATACGCCCATGAGTGGAAGTGCCCTATGCTCTCTAAGCTGAGTTTTTTAGATGTTTCAGGACACCCCGTACTCTTCTCCAGAGTGGCTGTTGGCAATTTACATCCCGCCCATCAGCGTAGCAAGGCTCCCGTTTCTCCATGGCCTGTCCTGCATTTCTGGTTTTGACACTTTATTCAGCATGGCCCTTTTGACCGATGGGAAGCGAGACTTCTTTGTAGCACTGATTTGCCTTTCCAGGTTGCTTGGTTGGCCAAAAAGGGCGTATGCGTTTTTTCCTGAATATATTCAGGAAAAAACGCATACGCCCTTTTTGGCCAAGGGCATCATGGTCGAGGTTTTGCCGCTTTTCCTGTGCTTTAAAGGCGATTCGAATCTACCTCCTGAAATCTGTTTCCTGCAATTCTGCCTTGCTTTCAAATCCTCTTCGTTGCCTTCCCTCAATATATTTGTGGACGAGAGTTATCATTTATAACTCTGCAGGTTCGTGAATTGCAGTGCCCCTGAGCTCGATTTTTCAACTCGCTTTTTTGGGAGCTGGCGGCAAAAGCACAGGATTGCTTCAGGCCCTGTTCTGCTTCCGGGCGGCAGTCTGAACCTGTGCTTAATTCTTCTTCCTGATGGGAAAATAGAGTGACCTGTGCCTGTCCCCACACCTACACCTAGTCTCTCATTGGTTCCCCCTCTTCCCGTTCATCCTCAGGACAAATTTGCAACCTGTACAGAACAGGAGGTTAAAGGTGCTCATTCTCCAAGGAGGGAGATTGCTAGTAAAGCTGCTGTAATGGCGAGCCCGAGCACAAGGAGATGAGAAATGAGGTGCGATTTAGAAATCTGTCCCGATCACACGGTGTACCATCTTCTGGGTTTCTCATGCATGTTTTCGATGTAGGAAGATGCCCTTGAACCTGGAGATTTTGGACCCATGGGATGGGTACCACGCAGTATTACTTTAAAGGGTCTGCATTTGCTCACCCAACCTCACCAAACCTCTCAGCCCGAAGAGTGTCCACCCTTTTGTCTCAATCAGCTGTGGGTCTAGAGATGGTCAATAAAGGTGGCATCCCAGCCCCTGAACGAATTTTGTAAGAATTTCTCTCTCTTTCACTGTCTTTGTTTCACGGGTTTTTAAAAGTAATTGATTTTTATAATGGGGTTTAGCTGCCTTTCACTGCTGTGTTTATGCTGCTTTACACCCACTTGACTCACTTACAGAGGGATATCAATACATTGGTTTTAAGATTCTTACTAGTCAGATATATTCTTGGGCGGTGAACAGGGGGTGTTGAGTCCAGTTCACTGAGCAAGGAGTAGGTCTTGTCTATTACATATTGGGTTTATGGAACGGTATCTGAGCTAATTTGAAACCCTTGTTTTATGCATCACCCCACCTCACCTTTCCCGTTAAGCAGCCATAGTGTGTCTTCTAAACGTGTGACGCTGTTCTGTTTTGTAATTCAGTTCAAGTGTAGCGGTTTTTACATTCCCTCTCTAAGTGATATCTTATGATAAGTGATTTTTTCTGTGTGACTTATTTCACTTAGAATCGTCGTACCTAAATCCTCTAATCATGCTGCTACTAGCCTTATGACGTTAATTTCATGGCTGAGTGATATGCCATTGTACATATGGACAACAACTTCCTTATCCATTTTTCTCTTTCCTGCGATATTTAAGGTGTAACGAAGTGGAGGTTTTGTCAACAGAGCAACCCTAAACTTTGGGGTGCCTGTGTCCTACTGATTTTTAGTTTTCCCAATTTATACGCCCATGAGTGGAAGTGCCCTATGCTCTCTAAGCTGAGTTTTTTAGATGTTTCAGGACACCCCGTACCCTTCTCCAGAGTGGCTGTTGGCAATTTACATCCCGCCCATCAGCGTAGCAAGGCTCCCGTTTCTCCATGGCCTGTCCTGCATTTCTGGTTTTGACACTTTATTCAGCATGGCCCTTTTGACCGATGGGAAGCGAGACTTCTTTGTAGCGCTGATTTGCCTTTCCAGGTTGCTTGCTTGGCCAAAAAGGGCGTATGCGTTTTTTCCTGAATATATTCAGGAAAAAACGCATACGCCCTTTTTGGCCAAGGGCATCATGGTCGAGGTTTTGCCGCTTTTCCTGAGCTTTAAAGGCGATTCGACTCTACCTCCTGAAATCTGTTTCCTGCTATTCTGCCTTGCTTTCAAATCCTCTTCGTTGCCTTCCCTCAATATATTTGTGGACGAGAGTTATCATTTCTAACTCTGCAGGTTTGTGAATTGCAGTGCCCCTGAGCTCCATTTTTCAACTCGCTTTCTTCGGAGCTGGCCGCAAAAGCGCAGGATTGCTTCAGGCCCTATTCTGGTTCCGGGCGGCAGGCTGAGCCTGTGGTTAATTCTTCTTCCTGATGGGAAAATAGAGTGACCTGTGCCTGTCCCAACACCTAGAGCTAGTCTCTCACTGGTTCCCCCTCTTCCCGTTCATCCTCAGGACAAATTGCAACCTGTACGGAACAGGAGGTTAAAGGTGCTGATTCTCGAAGGAGGGAGATTGCTAGTAAAGCGGCTGTAATGGCCAACCCGAGCACAAGGAGATGAGAAATGAGGTGCGTTTTAGAAACCTTTCCCGATCACACCGTGTACCATCTTCCGAGTTTCTCATGCATGTTTTCGATGTAGGAAGATGCCCTTGAACCTGAAGATTTTGGACCCATGGGATGGGTACCACGCAGTATTACTTTAAAGGGTCTGCGTTTGCTCACCCAACCTCACCAAACCTCTCAGCCCCAAGAGTGTCCACCCTTATGTCTCAATCTGCTGTGGGTCTAGAGATGGTCTATCCAGGTGGCATCACAGCCCCTGAACGAATTTTGTAAGAATTTCTCTCTCTTTCACTGTCTTTGTTTCACGGGTTTTTAAAAGTCATTGATTTTTATAATGGGGTTTAGCTGCTTTTCACTGGTGTGTTTATGCCGCTTTACACCCACTTGACTCACTTACAGAGGGATATCAATACATTGGTTTTAAGATTCTTAGTAGTCAGATATATTCTTGGGCGGTGAACAGGGGGTGTTTAGTCCACTTCACTGAGCAAGGAGTAGGTCTTGTCTATTACATATTGGGTTTATGGAACGGTATCTGAGCTAATTTGAAACCCTTGTTTTATGCATCACCCCACCTCACCTTTCCTGTTAAGCAGCCATAGTGTGTCTTCTAAACGTGTGACGCTGTTCTGTTTTGTAATTCAGTTCAAGTGTAGCGGTTTTTACATTCCCTCTCTAAGTGATATCTTATGATAAGTGTCTTTTTCTGTGTGACTTATTTCACTTAGAATCGTCGTACCTAAATCCTCTCATCATGCTGCTACTAGCCTTATGACGTTAATTTCATGGCTGAGTGATATGCCATTGTACATAAGGACCACAACTTCCTTATCCATTTTTCTCTTTCCTTTGAGATTTAAGGTGTAACGAAGTGGAGGTTCTTGTCAACAGAGCAGCCCTAAACTTTGGGGTGCCTGTGTCTTGCTGATTTTTAGTTTTCCCAATTTATACGCCCATGAGTGGAAGTGCCCTATGCTCTCTAAGCTGAGTTTTTTAGATGTTTCAGGACACCCCGTACTCTTCTCCAGAGTGGCTGTTGGCAATTTACATCCCGCCCATCAGCGTAGCAAGGCTCCCGTTTCTCCATGGCCTGTCCTGCATTTCTGGTTTTGACACTTTATTCAGCATGGCCCTTTTGACCGATGGGAAGCGAGACTTCTTTGTAGCGCTGATTTGCCTTTCCAGGTTGCTTGGTTGGCCAAAAAGGCCGTATGCGTTTTTTCCTGAATATATTCAGGAAAAAACGCATACGCCCTTTTTGGCCAAGGGCATCATGGTCGAGGTTTTGCCGCTTTTCCTGTGCTTTAAAGGCGATTCGAATCTACCTCCTGAAATCTGTTTCCTGCAATTCTGCCTTGCTTTCAAATCCTCTTCGTTGCCTTCCCTCAATATATTTGTGGACGAGAGTTATCATTTATAACTCTGCAGGTTCGTGAATTGCAGTGCCCCTGAGCTCGATTTTTCAACTCGCTTTTTTGGGAGCTGGCGGCAAAAGCACAGGATTGCTTCAGGCCCTGTTCTGCTTCCGGGCGGCAGGCTGAACCTGTGGTTATTTCTTCTTCCTGATGGGAAAATAGAGTGACCTGTGCCTGTCCCCACACCTACACCTAGTCTCTCATTGGTTCCCCCTCTTCCCGTTCATCCTCAGGACAAATTTGCAACCTGTACAGAACAGGAGGTTAAAGGTGCTCATTCTCCAAGGAGGGAGATTGCTAGTAAAGCGGCTGTAATGGCGAGCCCGAGCACAAGGAGATGAGAAATGAGGTGCGATTTAGAAATCTGTCCCGATCACACGGTGTACCATCTTCTGGGTTTCTCATGCATGTTTTCGATGTAGGAAGATGCCCTTGAACCTGGAGATTTTGGACCCATGGGATGGGTACCACGCAGTATTACTTTAAAGGGTCTGCATTTGCTCACCCAACCTCACCAAACCTCTCAGCCCGAAGAGTGTCCACCCTTTTGTCTCAATCAGCTGTGGGTCTAGAGATGGTCAATAAAGGTGGCATCCCAGCCCCTGAACGAATTTTGTAAGAATTTCTCTCTCTTTCACTGTCTTTGTTTCACGGGTTTTTAAAAGTAATTGATTTTTATAATGGGGTTTAGCTGCCTTTCACTGCTGTGTTTATGCCGCTTTACACCCACTTGACTCACTTACAGAGGGATATCAATACTTTGGTTTTAAGATTCTTACTAGTCAGATATATTCTTGGGCGGTGAACAGGGGGTGTTGAGTCCAGTTCACTGAGCAAGGAGTAGGTCTTGTCTATTACATATTGGGTTCATGGAACGGTATCTGAGCTAATTTGAAACCCTTGTTTTATGCATCACCCCACCTCACCTTTCCCGTTAAGCAGCCATAGTGTGTCTTCTAAACGTGTGACGCTGTTCTGTTTTGTAATTCAGTTCAAGTGTAGCGGTTTTTACATTCCCTCTCTAAGTGATATCTTATGATAAGTGTCTTTTTCTGTGTGACTTATTTCACTTAGAATCGTCGTACCTAAATCCTCTCATCATGCTGCTACTAGCCTTATGACGTTAATTTCATGGCTGAGTGATATGCCATTGTACATAAGGACCACAACTTCCTTATCCATTTTTCTCTTTCCTGGGATATTTAAGGTGTAACGAAGTGGAGGTTCTTGTCAACAGAGCAGCCCTAAACTTTGGGGTGCCTGTGTCTTGCTGATTTTTAGTTTTCCCAATTTATACGCCCATGAGTGGAAGTGCCCTATGCTCTCTAAGCTGAGTTTTTTAGGTGTTTCAGGACACACCGTACACTTCTCCAGAGTGGCTGTTGGCAATTTACATCCCGCCCATCAGCGTAGCAAGGCTCCCGTTTCTCCATGGCCTGTCCTGCATTTCTGGTTTTGACACTTTATTCAGCATGGCCCTTTTGACCGATGGGAAGCGAGACTTCTTTGTAGCACTGATTTGCCTTTCCAGGTTGCTTGGTTGGCCAAAAAGGGCGTATGCGTTTTTTCCTGAATATATTCAGGAAAAAACGCATACGCCCTTTTTGGCCAAGGGCATCATGGTCGAGGTTTTGCCGCTTTTCCTGTGCTTTAAAGGCGATTCGACTCTACCTCCTGAAATCAGTTTCCTGCAATTCTGCTATGCTTTCAAATCCTCTTCGTTGCCTTCCCTCAATATATTTGTGGACGAGAGTTATCATTTATAACTCTGCAGGTTTGTGAATTGCAGTGCCCCTGAGCTCGATTTTTCAACTCGCTTTTTTGGGAGCTGGCCGCAAAAGCACAGGATTGCTTCAGGCCCTGTTCTGCTTCCGGGCGGCAGGCTGAGCCTGTCGTTAATCCTTCTTCCTGATGGGAAAATAGAGTGACATGTGGCTGTCCCAACACCTAGAGCTAGTCTCTCATTGGTTCCCCTTCTTCCCGTTTATCCTCAGGACAAATTGCAACCTGTTCGGAACAGAAGGTTAAAGGGGCTGATTCTCCAAGGAGGGAGATTGCTAGTAAAGCGGCTGTAATGGCCAACCCGAGCACAAGGAGATGAGAAATGAGGTGCGTTTTAGAAACCTTTCCCGATCACACGGTGTACCATCTTCTGGGTTTCTCATGCATGTTTTCGATGTAGGAAGATGCCCTTGAACCTGGAGATTTTGGACCCATGGGATGGGTACCACGCAATATTACGTTACAGGGTCTGCGTTTTCTCACCCAACCTCAGCAAACCTCTCAGCCCCAAGAGTGTCCACCCTTATGACTCAATCAGCTGTGGGTCTAGAGATGGTCAATAAAGGTGGCATCCCAGCCCCTGAACGAATTCTGTATGAATTTCTCTCTCTTTCACTGTCTTTGTTTCACGGGTTTATAAAAGTAATTGATTTTTATAATGGGGTTTAGCTGCTTTTCACTGCTGTGTTTATGCCGCTTTACACCCACTTGACTCACTTACAGAGAGATATCAATACATTGGTTTTAAGAGTCTTACTAGTCAGATATATTCTTGGGCGGTGAACAGGGGGTGTTGAATCCAGTTCACTGAGCAAGGAGTAGGTCTTGTCTGTTACATATTGGGTTTATGGAACAGTATCTGAGCTAATTTGATACCCTTGTTTTATGCATCACCCCACCTCACCTTTCCCGTTAAGCAGCCATAGTGTGTTTTCTAAACGTGTGACGCTGTTCTGTTTTGTAATTCAGTTCAAGTGTAGCGGTTTTTACATTCCCTCTATAAGTGATATCTTATGATAAGTGCCTTTTTCTGTGTGACTTATTTCACTTAGAATCGTCGTACCTAAATCTTCTCATCATGCTGGTACTAGCCTTATGATGTTGATTTCATTGCTGAGTGATATGCCATTATACATATGGACCACAACTTCTTTATCCATTTTTCTCTTTCCTTGGATATTTAAGGTGTAACGAAGTGGAGGTTCTTGTCAACAGAGCAGCCCTAAACTTTGGGGTGCCTGTGTCTTGCTGATTTTTAGTTTTCCCAATTTATACGCCCATGAGTGGAAGTGCCCTATGCTCTCTAAGCTGAGTTTTTTAGGTGTTTCAGGACACACCGTACACTTCTCCAGAGTGGCTGTTGGCAATTTACATCCCGCCCATCAGCGTAGCAAGGCTTCCTTTTCTCCATGGCCTGTCCTGCATTTCTGGTTTTGACACTTTATTCAGCATGGCCCTTTTGACCGATGGGAAGCGAGACTTCTTTGTAGCGCTGATTTGCCTTTCCAGGTTGCTTGGTTGGCCAAAAAGGGCGTATGCGTTTTTTCCTGAATATATTCAGGAAAAAACGCATACGCCCTTTTTGGCCAAGGGCATCATGGTCGATGTTTTGCCGCTTTTCCTGTGCTTTAAAGGCGATTCGAATCTACCTCCTGAAATCTGTTTCCTGCAATTCTGCCTTGCTTTCAAATCCTCTTCGTTGCCTTCCCTCAATATATTTGTGGACGAGAGTTATCATTTCTAACTCTGCAGGTTTGTGAATTGCAGTGCCCCTGAGCTCCATTTTTCAACTCGCTTTCTTGGGAGCTGGCCGCAAAAGCGCAGGATTGCTTCAGGCCCTATTGTGGTTCCGGGCGGCAGGCTGAGCCTGTGGTTAATTCTTCTTCCTGATGGGAAAATAGAGTGACCTGTGCCTGTCCCCACACCTAGACCTAGTCTCTCATTGGTTCCCCCTCTTCCCGTTCATCCTCAGGACAAATTTGCAACCTGTACGGAACATGAGGTTAAAGGTGCTCATTCTCCAAGGAGGGAGATTGCTAGTAAAGCGGCTGTAATGGCGAGCCCGAGCACAAGGAGATGAGAAATGAGGTGCGTTTTAGAAACCTTTCCCGATCACACGGTGTACCGTCTTCTGGGTTTCTCATGCATGTTTTCGATGTAGGAAGATGCCCTTGAACCTGGAGATTTTGGACCCATGGGATGGGTACCACGAAGTACTACTTTAAAGGGTCTGCGTTTGCTCACCCAACCTCACCAAACCTCTCAGCCCCAAGAGTGTCCACCCTTATGTCTCAATCAGCTGTGGGTCTAGAGATGGTCACTAAAGGTGGCATCCCAGCCCCTGAACGAATTCTCTATGAATTTCTCTCTCTTTCACTGTCTTTGTTTCACGGGTTTTTAAAAGTAATTGATTTTTATAATGGGGTTTAGCTGCTTTTCACTGCTGTGTTTATGCCGCTTTACACCCACTTGACTCACTTACAGAGAGATATCAATACATTGGTTTTAAGAGTCTTACTAGTCAGATATATTCTTGGGCGGTGAACAGGGGGTGTTGAATCCAGTTCACTGAGCAAGGAGTAGGTCTTGTCTGTTACATATTTGGTTTATGGAACAGTATCTGAGCTAATTTGGAAGCCTTGTTTTATGCATCACCCCTCCTCACCTTTCCCGTTAAGCAGCCATAATGTGTTTTCTAAACGTGTGACGCTGTTCTGTTTTGTAATTCAGTTCAAGTGTAGCGGTTTTTACATTCCCTCTCTAAGTGATATCTTATGATAAGTGCCTTTTTCTGTGTGACTTATTTCACTTAGAATCGTCGTACCTAAATCTTCTCATCATGCTGCTACTAGCCTTATGATGTTGATTTCATTGCTGAGTGATATGCCATTATACATATGGACCACAACTTCTTTATCCATTTTTCTATTGCCTGGGATATTTAAGGTGTAACGAAGTGGAGGTTCTTGTCAACAGAGCAGCCCTAAACTTTGGGGTGCCTGTGTCTTGCTGATTTTTCATTTTCCCAATTTATACGCCCATGACTGGAAGTGCCCTATGCTCTCTAGGCTGAGTTTTTTAGATGTTTCAGGACACACCGTACACTTCTCCAGAGTGGCTGTTGGCAATTTACCTCCCACCCATCAGCGTAGCAAGGCTCCCGTTTCTCCATGGCCTGTCCTGCATTTCTGGTTTTGACACTTTATTCAGCATGGCCCTTTTGACCGATGGGAAGCGAGACTTCTTTGTAGCGCTGATTTGCCTTTCCAGGTTGCTTGGTTGGCCAAAAAGGGCGTATGCGTTTTTTCCTGAATATATTCAGGAAAAAACGCATACGCCCTTTTTGGCCAAGGGCATCATGGTCGAGGTTTTGCCGCTTTTCCTGTGCTTTAAAGGCGATTCGAACCTACCTCCTGAAATCTGTTTCCTGCAATTCTGCCTTGCTTTCAAATCCTCTTCATTGCCTTCCCTCAATATATTTGTGGACGAGAGTTATCATTTATAACTCTGCAGGTTTGTGAATTGCAGTGCCCCTGAGCTCCATTTTTCAACTCGCTTTTTTGGGAGCTGGCGGCAAAAGCACAGGATTGCTTCAGGCCCTGTTCTGCTTCCGGGCGGCAGGCTGAACCTGTGCTTAATTCTTCTTCCTGATGGGAAAATAGAGTGACCTGTGCCTGTCCCAACACCTAGAGCTAGTCTCTCACTGGTTCCCCCTCTTCCCGTTCATCCTCAGGACAAATTGCAACCTGTATGGAACAGGAGGTTAAAGGTGCTGATTCTCGAAGGAGGGAGATTGCTAGTAAAGCGGCTGTAATGGCCAACCCGAGCACAAGGAGATGAGAAATGAGGTGCGTTTTAGAAACCTTTCCCGATCACACGGTGTACCATCTTCTGGGTTTCTCATGCATGTTTTCGATGTAGGAAGAGTCCCTTGAACCTGGAGATTTTGGACCCATGGGATGGGTACCACGCAGTATTACTTTAAAGGGTCTGCGTTTGCTCACCCAACCTCACCAAACCTCTCAGCCCCAAGAGTGTCGACCCTTATGTCTCAATCAGCTGTGGGTCTAGAGATGGTCAATCCAGGTGGCATCACAGCCCCTGAACGAATTTTGTAAGAATTTCTCTCTCTTTCACTGTCTTTGTTTCACGGGTTTTTAAAAGTAATTGATTTTTATAATGGGGTTTAGCTGCTTTTCACTGCTGTGTTTATGCCGCTTTACACCCACTTGACTCACTTACAGAGGGATATCAATACATTGGTTTTAAGATTCTTACTAGTCAGATATATTCTTGGGCGGTGAACAGGGGGTGTTGAGTCCAGTTCACTGAGCAAGGAGTAGGTCTTGTCTATTACATATTGGGTTTATGGAACGGTATCTGAGCTAATTTGAAACCCTTGTTTTATGCATCACCCCACCTCACCTTTCCCGTTAAGCAGCCATAGTGTGTCTTCGAAACGTGTGACGCTGTTCTGTTTTGTAATTCAGTTCAAGTGTAGCGGTTTTTACATTCCCTCTCTAAGTGATATCTTATGATAAGTGTCTTTTTCTGTGTGACTTATTTCACTTAGAATCGTCGTAACTAAATCCTCTCATCATGCTGCTACTAGCCTTATGACGTTAATTTCATGGCTCAGTGATATGCCATTGTACATAAGGACCACAACTTCCTTATCCATTTTTCTCTTTCCTGTGATATTTAAGGTGTAACGAAGTGGAGGTTCTTGTCAACAGAGCAGCCCTAAACTTTGGGGTGCCTGTGTCTTGCTGATTTTTAGTTTTCCCAATTTATACGCCCATGAGTGGAAGTGCCCTACGCTCTCTAAGCTGAGTTTTTTAGATGTTTCAGGACACCCCGTACTCTTCTCCAGAGTGGCTGTTGGCAATTTACATCCCGCCCATCACCGTAGCAAGGCTCCCGTTTCTCCATGGCCTGTCCTGCATTTCTGGTTTTGACACTTTATTCAGCATGGCCCTTTTGACCGATGGGAAGCGAGACTTCTTTGTAGCGCTGATTTGCCTTTCTAGGTTGCTTGGTTGGCCAAAAAGGGCGTATGCGTTTTTTCCTGAATATATTCAGGAAAAAACGCATACGCCCTTTTTGGCCAAGGGCATCATGGTCGAGGTTTTGCCGCTTTTCCTGTGCTTTAAAGGCGATTCGAATCTACCTCCTGAAATCTGTTTCCTGCAATTCTGCCTTGCTTTCAAATCCTCTTCGTTGCCTTCCCTCAATATATTTGTGGACGAGAGTTATCATTTATAACTCTGCAGGTTCGTGAATTGCAGTGCCCCTGAGCTCGATTTTTCAACTCGCTTTTTTGGGAGCTGGCGGCAAAAGCACAGGATTGCTTCAGGCCCTGTTCTGCTTCCGGGCGGCAGGCTGAACCTGTGGTTATTTCTTCTTCCTGATGGGAAAATAGAGTGACCTGTGCCTGTCCCAACACCTAGATCTAGTCTCTCACTGGTTCCACCTCTTCCCGTTCATCCTCAGGACAAATTGCAACCTGTACGGAACAGGAGGTTGAAGGTGCTGATTCTCGAAGGAGGGAGATTGCTAGTAAAGCGGCTGTAATGGCCAACCCGAGCACAAGGAGATGAGAAATGAGGTGCGTTTTAGAAACCTTTCCCGATCACACGGTGTACCATCTTCTGGGTTTCTCATGCATGTTTTCGATGTAGGAAGATGCCCTTGAACCTGGAGATTTTGGACCCATGGGATGGGTACCACGCAGTATTACTTTAAAGGGTCTGCCTTTTCTCACCGAACCTAACCAAACCTCTCAGCCCCAAGAGTGTCCACCCTTATGTCTCAATCAGCTGTGGGTCTAGAGATGGTCAATCCAGGTGGCATCACAGCCCCTGAACGAATTTTGTAAGAATTTTTCTCTCTTTCACTGTCTTTGTTTCACGGGTTTTTAAAATTAATTGATTTTTATAATGGGATTTAGCTGCTTTTCACTGCTGTGTTTATGCCGCTTTACACCCACTTGACTCACTTACAGAGGGATATCAATACATTGGTTTTAAGATTCTTACTAGTCAGATATATTCTTGGGCGGTGAACAGGGGGTGTTGAGTCCAGTTCACTGAGCAAGGAGTAGGTCTTGTCTATTACATATTGGGTTTATGGAACGGTATCTGAGCTAATTTGAAACCCTTGTTTTATGCATCACCCCACCTCACCTTTCCCGTTAAGCAGCCATAGTGTGTCTTCTAAACGTGTGACGCTGTTCTGTTTTGTAATTCAGTTCAAGTGTAGCGGTTTTTACATTCCCTCTCTAAGTGATATCTTATGATAAGTGTCTTTTTCTGTGTGACTTATTTCACTTAGAATCGTCGTACCTAAATCCTCTCATCATGCTGCTACTAGCCTTATGACGTTAATTTCATGGCTGAGTGATATGCCATTGTACATAAGGACCACAAATTCCTTATCCATTTTTCTCTTTCCTGGGATATTTAAGGTGTAACGAAGTGGAGGTTCTTGTCAACAGAGCAGCCCTAAACTTTGGGGTGCCTGTGTCTTGCTGATTTTTCATTTTCCCAATTTATACGCCCATGAGTGGAAGTGCCCTATGCTCTCTAAGCTGAGTTTTTTAGATGTTTCAGGACACCCTGTACTCTTCTCCAGAGTGGCTGTTGGCAATTTACATCCCGCCCATCAGCGTAGCAAGGCTCCCGTTTCTCCATGGCCTGTCCTGCATTTCTGGTTTTGACACTTTATTCAGCATGGCCCTTTTGACCGATGGGAAGCGAGACTTCTTTGTAGCGCTGATTTGCCTTTCCAGGTTGCTTGGTTGGCCAAAAAGGGCGTATGCGTTTTTTCCTGAATATATTCAGGAAAAAACGCATACGCCCTTTTTGGCCAAGGGCATCATGGTCGAGGTTTTGCCGCTTTTCCTGTGCTTTAAAGGCGATTCGAATCTACCTCCTGAAATCTGTTTCCTGCAATTCTGCCTTGCTTTCAAATCCTCTTCGTTGCCTTCCCTCAATATATTTGTGGACGAGAGTTATCATTTCTAACTCTGCAGGTTTGTGAATTGCAGTGCCCCTGAGCTCCATTTTTCAACTCGCTTTCTTGGGAGCTGGCCGCAAAAGCGCAGGATTGCTTCAGGCCCTATTGTGGTTCCGGGCGGCAGGCTGAGCCTGTGGTTAATTCTTCTTCCTGATGGGAAAATAGAGTGACCTGTGCCTGTCCCCACACCTAGACCTAGTCTCTCATTGGTTCCCCCTCTTCCCGTTCATCCTCAGGACAAATTTGCAACCTGTACGGAACATGAGGTTAAAGGTGCTCATTCTCCAAGGAGGGAGATTGCTAGTAAAGCGGCTGTAATGGCGAGCCCGAGCACAAGGAGATGAGAAATGAGGTGCGTTTTAGAAACCTTTCCCGATCACACGGTGTACCGTCTTCTGGGTTTCTCATGCATGTTTTCGATGTAGGAAGATGCCCTTGAACCTGGAGATTTTGGACCCATGGGATGGGTACCACGAAGTACTACTTTAAAGGGTCTGCGTTTGCTCACCCAACCTCACCAAACCTCTCAGCCCCAAGAGTGTCCACCCTTATGTCTCAATCAGCTGTGGGTCTAGAGATGGTCACTAAAGGTGGCATCCCAGCCCCTGAACGAATTCTCTATGAATTTCTCTCTCTTTCACTGTCTTTGTTTCACGGGTTTTTAAAAGTAATTGATTTTTATAATGGGGTTTAGCTGCTTTTCACTGCTGTGTTTATGCCGCTTTACACCCACTTGACTCACTTACAGAGAGATATCAATACATTGGTTTTAAGAGTCTTACTAGTCAGATATATTCTTGGGCGGTGAACAGGGGGTGTTGAATCCAGTTCACTGAGCAAGGAGTAGGTCTTGTCTGTTACATATTGGGTTTATGGAACAGTATCTGAGCTAATTTGGAAGCCTTGTTTTATGCATCACCCCACCTCACCTTTCCCGTTAAGCAGCCATAATGTTTTTTCTAAACGTGTGACGCTGTTCTGTTTTGTAATTCAGTTCAAGTGTAGCGGTTTTTACATTCCCTGTATTAGTGATATCTTATGATAAGTGCCTTTTTCTGTGTGACTTATTTCACTTAGAATCGTCGTACCTAAATCTTCTCATCATGCTGGTACTAGCCTTATGATGTTGATTTCATTGCTGAGTGATATGCCATTATACATATGGACCACAACTTCTTTATCCATTTTTCTATTGCCTGGGATATTTAAGGTGTAACGAAGTGGAGGTTCTTGTCAACAGAGCAGCCCTAAACTTTGGGGTGCCTGTGTCTTGCTGATTTTTCATTTTCCCAATTTATACGCCCATGACTGGAAGTGCCCTATGCTCTCTAGGCTGAGTTTTTTAGATGTTTCAGGACACACCGTACACTTCTCCAGAGTGGCTGTTGGCAATTTACCTCCCACCCATCAGCGTAGCAAGGCTCCCGTTTCTCCATGGCCTGTCCTGCATTTCTGGTTTTGACACTTTATTCAGCATGGCCCTTTTGACCGATGGGAAGCGAGACTTCTTTGTAGCGCTGATTTGCCTTTCCAGGTTGCTTGGTTGGCCAAAAAGGGCGTATGCGTTTTTTCCTGAATATATTCAGGAAAAAACGCATACGCCCTTTTTGGCCAAGGGCATCATGGTCGAGGTTTTGCCGCTTTTCCTGTGCTTTAAAGGCGATTCGAACCTACCTCCTGAAATCTGTTTCCTGCAATTCTGCCTTGCTTTCAAATCCTCTTCGTTGCCTTCCCTCAATATATTTGTGGACGAGAGTTATCATTTCTAACTCTGCAGGTTTGTGAATTGCAGTGCCCCTGAGCTCCATTTTTCAACTCGCTTTCTTCGGAGCTGGCCGCAAAAGCGCAGGATTGCTTCAGGCCCTATTCTGGTTCCGGGCGGCAGGCTGAGCCTGTGGTTAATTCTTCTTCCTGATGGGAAAATAGAGTGACCTGTGCCTGTCCCAACACCTAGAGCTAGTCTCTCACTGGTTCCCCCTCTTCCCGTTCATCCTCAGGACAAATTGCAACCTGTACGGAACAGGAGGTTAAAGGTGCTGATTCTCGAAGGAGGGAGATTGCTAGTAAAGCGGCTGTAATGGCCAACCCGAGCACAAGGAGATGAGAAATGAGGTGCGTTTTAGAAACCTTTCCCGATCACACCGTGTACCATCTTCCGAGTTTCTCATGCATGTTTTCGATGTAGGAAGATGCCCTTGAACCTGGAGATTTTGGACCCATGGGATGGGTACCACGCAGTATTACTTTAAAGGGTCTGCGTTTGCTCACCCAACCTCACCAAACCTCTCAGCCCCAAGAGTGTCCACCCTTATGTCTCAATCTGCTGTGGGTCTAGAGATGGTCTATCCAGGTGGCATCACAGCCCCTGAACGAATTTTGTAAGAATTTCTCTCTCTTTCACTGTCTTTGTTTCACGGGTTTTTAAAAGTCATTGATTTTTATAATGGGGTTTAGCTGCTTTTCACTGGTGTGTTTATGCCGCTTTACACCCACTTGACTCACTTACAGAGGGATATCAATACATTGGTTTTAAGATTCTTACTAGTCAGATATATTCTTGGGCGGTGAACAGGGGGTGTTTAGTCCACTTCACTGAGCAAGGAGTAGGTCTTGTCTATTACATATTGGGTTTATGGAACGGTATCTGAGCTCATTTGAAACCCTTGTTTTATGCATCACCCCACCTCACCTTTCCCGTTAAGCAGCCATAGTGTGTCTTCTAAACGTGTGACGCTGTTCTGTTTTGTAATTCAGTTCAAGTGTAGCGGTTTTTACATTCCCTCTCTAAGTGATATCTTATGATAAGTGTCTTTTTCTGTGTGACTTATTTCACTTAGAATCGTCGTACCTAAATCCTCTCATCATGCTGCTACTAGCCTTATGACGTTAATTTCATGGCTGAGTGATATGCCATTGTACATAAGGACCACAACTTCCTTATCCATTTTTCTCTTTCCTTTGAGATTTAAGGTGTAACGAAGTGGAGGTTCTTGTCAACAGAGCAGCCCTAAACTTTGGGGTGCCTGTGTCTTGCTGATTTTTAGTTTTCCCAATTTATACGCCCATGAGTGGAAGTGCCCTATGCTCTCTAAGCTGAGTTTTTTAGATGTTTCAGGACACCCCGTACTCTTCTCCAGAGTGGCTGTTGGCAATTTACATCCCGCCCATCAGCGTAGCAAGGCTCCCGTTTCTCCATGGCCTGTCCTGCATTTCTGGTTTTGACACTTTATTCAGCATGGCCCTTTTGACCGATGGGAAGCGAGACTTCTTTGTAGCGCTGATTTGCCTTTCCAGGTTGCTTGGTTGGCCAAAAAGGGCGTTTGCGTTTTTTCCTGAATATATTCAGGAAAAAACGCATACGCCCTTTTTGGCCAAGGGCATCATGGTCGAGGTTTTGCCGCTTTTCCTGTGCTTTAAAGGCGATTCGAATCTACCTCCTGAAATCTGTTTCCTGCAATTCTGCCTTGCTTTCAAATCCTCTTCGTTGCCTTCCCTCAATATATTTGTGGACGAGAGTTATCATTTATAACTCTGCAGGTTCGTGAATTGCAGTGCCCCTGAGCTCGATTTTTCAACTCGCTTTTTTGGGAGCTGGCGGCAAAAGCACAGGATTGCTTCAGGCCCTGTTCTGCTTCCGGGCGGCAGGCTGAACCTGTGGTTATTTCTTCTTCCTGATGGGAAAATAGAGTGACCTGTGCCTGTCCCCACACCTACACCTAGTCTCTCATTGGTTCCCCCTCTTCCCGTTCATCCTCAGGACAAATTTGCAACCTGTACAGAACAGGAGGTTAAAGGTGCTCATTCTCCAAGGAGGGAGATTGCTAGTAAAGCTGCTGTAATGGCGAGCCCGAGCACAAGGAGATGAGAAATGAGGTGCGATTTAGAAATCTGTCCCGATCACACGGTGTACCATCTTCTGGGTTTCTCATGCATGTTTTCGATGTAGGAAGATGCCCTTGAACCTGGAGATTTTGGACCCATGGGATGGGTACCACGCAGTATTACTTTAAAGGGTCTGCATTTGCTCACCCAACCTCACCAAACCTCTCAGCCCGAAGAGTGTCCACCCTTTTGTCTCAATCAGCTGTGGGTCTAGAGATGGTCAATAAAGGTGGCATCCCAGCCCCTGAACGAATTTTGTAAGAATTTCTCTCTCTTTCACTGTCTTTGTTTCACGGGTTTTTAAAAGTAATTGATTTTTATAATGGGGTTTAGCTGCCTTTCACTGCTGTGTTTATGCCGCTTTACACCCACTTGACTCACTTACAGAGGGATATCAATACATTGGTTTTAAGATTCTTACTAGTCAGATATATTCTTGGGCGGTGAACAGGGGGTGTTGAGTCCAGTTCACTGAGCAAGGAGTAGGTCTTGTCTATTACATATTGGGTTTATGGAACGATATCTGAGCTAATTTGAAACCCTTGTTTTATGCATCACCCCACCTCACCTTTCCCTTTAAGCAGCCATAGTGTGTCTTCTAAACGTGTGACGCTGTTCTGTTTTGTAATTCAGTTCAAGTGTAGCGGTTTTTACATTCCCTCTCTAAGTGATATCTTATGATAAGTGTCTTTTTCTGTGTGACTTATTTCACTTAGAATCGTCGTACCTAAATCCTCTCATCATGCTGCTACTAGCCTTATGACGTTAATTTCATGGCTGAGTGATATGCCATTGTACATAAGGACCACAACTTCCTTATCCATTTTTCTCTTTCCTGGGATATTTAAGGTGTAACGAAGTGGAGGTTCTTGTCAACAGAGCAGCCCTAAACTTTGGGGTGCCTGTGTCTTGCTGATTTTTAGTTTTCCCAATTTATACGCCCATGAGTGGAAGTGCCCTATGCTCTCTAAGCTGAGTTTTTTAGGTGTTTCAGGACACACCGTACACTTCTCCAGAGTGGCTGTTGGCAATTTACATCCCACCCATCAGCGTAGCAAGGCTCCCGTTTCTCCATGGCCTGTCCTGCATTTCTGGTTTTGACACTTTATTCAGCATGGCCCTTTTGACCGATGGGAAGCGAGACTTCTTTGTAGCACTGATTTGCCTTTCCAGGTTGCTTGGTTGGCCAAAAAGGGCGTATGCGTTTTTTCCTGAATATATTCAGGAAAAAACGCATACGCCCTTTTTGGCCAAGGGCATCATGGTCGAGGTTTTGCCGCTTTTCCTGTGCTTTAAAGGCGATTCGACTCTACCTCCTGAAATCAGTTTCCTGCAATTCTGCTATGCTTTCAAATCCTCTTCGTTGCCTTCCCTCAATATATTTGTGGACGAGAGTTATCATTTCTAACTCTGCAGGTTTGTGAATTGCAGTGCCCCTGAGCTCGATTTTTCAACTCGCTTTTTTGGGAGCTGGCCGCAAAAGCACAGGATTGCTTCAGGCCCTGTTCTGCTTCCGGGCGGCAGGCTGAGCCTGTCGTTAATCCTTCTTCCTGATGGGAAAATAGAGTGACATGTGGCTGTCCCAACACCTAGAGCTAGTCTCTCATTGGTTCCCCCTCTTCCCGTTTATCCTCAGGACAAATTGCAACCTGTTCGGAACAGAAGGTTAAAGGGGCTGATTCTCCAAGGAGGGAGATTGCTAGTAAAGCGGCTGTAATGGCCAACCCGAGCACAAGGAGATGAGAAATGAGGTGCGTTTTAGAAACCTTTCCCGATCACACGGTGTACCATCTTCTGGGTTTCTCATGCATGTTTTCGATGTAGGAAGATGCCCTTGAACCTGGAGATTTTGGACCCATGGGATGGGTACCACGCAATATTACGTTACAGGGTCTGCGTTTTCTCACCCAACCTCAGCAAACCTCTCAGCCCCAAGAGTGTCCACCCTTATGACTCAATCAGCTGTGGGTCTAGAGATGGTCAATAAAGGTGGCATCCCAGCCCCTGAACGAATTCTGTATGAATTTCTCTCTCTTTCACTGTCTTTGTTTCACGGGTTTATAAAAGTAATTGATTTTTATAATGGGGTTTAGCTGCCTTTCACTGCTGTGTTTATGCCGCTTTACACCCACTTGACTCACTTACAGAGAGATATCAATACATTGGTTTTAAGAGTCTTACTAGTCAGATATATTCTTGGGCGGTGAACAGGGGGTGTTGAATCCAGTTCACTGAGCAAGGAGTAGGTCTTGTCTGTTACATATTGGGGTTATGGAACAGTATCTGAGCTAATTTGATACCCTTGTTTTATGCATCACCCCACCTCACCTTTCCCGTTAAGCAGCCATAGTGTGTTTTCTAAACGTGTGACGCTGTTCTGTTTTGTAATTCAGTTCAAGTGTAGCGGTTTTTACATTCCCTCTATAAGTGATATCTTATGATAAGTGCCTTTTTCTGTGTGACTTATTTCACTTAGAATCGTCGTACCTAAATCTTCTCATCATGCTGCTACTAGCCTTATGATGTTGATTTCATTGCTGAGTGATATGCCATTATACATATGGACCACAACTTCTTTATCCATTTTTCTCTTTCCTTGGATATTTAAGGTGTAACGAAGTGGAGGTTCTTGTCAACAGAGCAGCCCTAAACTTTGGGGTGCCTGTGTCTTGCTGATTTTTAGTTTTCCCAATTTATACGCCCATGAGTGGAAGTGCCCTATGCTCTCTAAGCTGAGTTTTTTAGGTGTTTCAGGACACACCGTACACTTCTCCAGAGTGGCTGTTGGCAATTTACATCCCGCCCATCAGCGTAGCAAGGCTCCCGTTTCTCCATGGCCTGTCCTGCATTTCTGGTTTTGACACTTTATTCAGCATGGCCCTTTTGACCGATGGGAAGCGAGACTTCTTTGTAGCGCTGATTTGCCTTTCCAGGTTGCTTGGTTGGCCAAAAAGGGCGTATGCGTTTTTTCCTGAATATATTCAGGAAAAAACGCATACGCCCTTTTTGGCCAAGGGCATCATGGTCGAGGTTTTGCCGCTTTTCCTGTGCTTTAAAGGCGATTCGAATCTACCTCCTGAAATCTGTTTCCTGCAATTCTGCCTTGCTTTCAAATCCTCTTCGTTGCCTTCCCTCAATATATTTGTGGACGAGAGTTATCATTTCTAACTCTGCAGGTTTGTGAATTGCAGTGCCCCTGAGCTCCATTTTTCAACTCGCTTTCTTGGGAGCTGGCCGCAAAAGCGCAGGATTGCTTCAGGCCCTATTGTGGTTCCGGGCGGCAGGCTGAGCCTGTGGTTAATTCTTCTTCCTGATGGGAAAATAGAGTGACCTGTGCCTGTCCCCACACCTAGACCTAGTCTCTCATTGGTTCCCCCTCTTCCCGTTCATCCTCAGGACAAATTTGCAACCTGTACGGAACATGAGGTTAAAGGTGCTCATTCTCCAAGGAGGGAGATTGCTAGTAAAGCGGCTGTAATGGCGAGCCCGAGCACAAGGAGATGAGAAATGAGGTGCGTTTTAGAAACCTTTCCCGATCACACGGTGTACCGTCTTCTGGGTTTCTCATGCATGTTTTCGATGTAGGAAGATGCCCTTGAACCTGGAGATTTTGGACCCATGGGATGGGTACCACGAAGTACTACTTTAAAGGGTCTGCGTTTGCTCACCCAACCTCACCAAACCTCTCAGCCCCAAGAGTGTCCACCCTTATGTCTCAATCAGCTGTGGGTCTAGAGATGGTCACTAAAGGTGGCATCCCAGCCCCTGAACGAATTCTCTATGAATTTCTCTCTCTTTCACTGTCTTTGTTTCACGGGTTTTTAAAAGTAATTGATTTTTATAATGGGGTTTAGCTGCTTTTCACTGCTGTGTTTATGCCGCTTTACACCCACTTGACTCACTTACAGAGAGATATCAATACATTGGTTTTAAGAGTCTTACTAGTCAGATATATTCTTGGGCGGTGAACAGGGGGTGTTGAATCCAGTTCACTGAGCAAGGAGTAGGTCTTGTCTGTTACATATTGGGTTTATGGAACAGTATCTGAGCTAATTTGGAAGCCTTGTTTTATGCATCACCCCTCCTCACCTTTCCCGTTAAGCAGCCATAATGTTTTTTCTAAACGTGTGACGCTGTTCTGTTTTGTAATTCAGTTCAAGTGTAGCGGTTTTTACATTCCCTGTATTAGTGATATCTTATGATAAGTGCCTTTTTCTGTGTGACTTATTTCACTTAGAATCGTCGTACCTAAATCTTCTCATCATGCTGGTACTAGCCTTATGATGTTGATTTCATTGCTGAGTGATATGCCATTATACATATGGACCACAACTTCTTTATCCATTTTTCTATTGCCTGGGATATTTAAGGTGTAACGAAGTGGAGGTTCTTGTCAACAGAGCAGCCCTAAACTTTGGGGTGCCTGTGTCTTGCTGATTTTTCATTTTCCCAATTTATACGCCCATGACTGGAAGTGCCCTATGCTCTCTAGGCTGAGTTTTTTAGATGTTTCAGGACACACCGTACACTTCTCCAGAGTGGCTGTTGGCAATTTACCTCCCACCCATCAGCGTAGCAAGGCTCCCGTTTCTCCATGGCCTGTCCTGCATTTCTGGTTTTGACACTTTATTCAGCATGGCCCTTTTGACCGATGGGAAGCGAGACTTCTTTGTAGCGCTGATTTGCCTTTCCAGGTTGCTTGGTTGGCCAAAAAGGGCGTATGCGTTTTTTCCTGAATATATTCAGGAAAAAACGCATACGCCCTTTTTGGCCAAGGGCATCATGGTCGAGGTTTTGCCGCTTTTCCTGTGCTTTAAAGGCGATTCGAACCTACCTCCTGAAATCTGTTTCCTGCAATTCTGCCTTGCTTTCAAATCCTCTTCATTGCCTTCCCTCAATATATTTGTGGACGAGAGTTATCATTTATAACTCTGCAGGTTTGTGAATTGCAGTGCCCCTGAGCTCCATTTTTCAACTCGCTTTTTTGGGAGCTGGCGGCAAAAGCACAGGATTGCTTCAGGCCCTGTTCTGCTTCCGGGCGGCAGGCTGAACCTGTGCTTAATTCTTCTTCCTGATGGGAAAATAGAGTGACCTGTGCCTGTCCCAACACCTAGAGCTAGTCTCTCACTGGTTCCCCCTCTTCCCGTTCATCCTCAGGACAAATTGCAACCTGTATGGAACAGGAGGTTAAAGGTGCTGATTCTCGAAGGAGGGAGATTGCTAGTAAAGCGGCTGTAATGGCCAACCCGAGCACAAGGAGATGAGAAATGAGGTGCGTTTTAGAAACCTTTCCCGATCACACGGTGTACCATCTTCTGGGTTTCTCATGCATGTTTTCGATGTAGGAAGAGTCCCTTGAACCTGGAGATTTTGGACCCATGGGATGGGTACCACGCAGTATTACTTTAAAGGGTCTGCGTTTGCTCACCCAACCTCACCAAACCTCTCAGCCCCAAGAGTGTCGACCCTTATGTCTCAATCAGCTGTGGGTCTAGAGATGGTCAATCCAGGTGGCATCACAGCCCCTGAACGAATTTTGTAAGAATTTCTCTCTCTTTCACTGTCTTTGTTTCACGGGTTTTTAAAAGTAATTGATTTTTATAATGGGGTTTAGCTGCTTTTCACTGCTGTGTTTATGCCGCTTTACACCCACTTGACTCACTTACAGAGGGATATCAATACATTGGTTTTAAGATTCTTACTAGTCAGATATATTCTTGGGCGGTGAACAGGGGGTGTTGAGTCCAGTTCACTGAGCAAGGAGTAGGTCTTGTCTATTACATATTGGGTTTATGGAACGGTATCTGAGCTAATTTGAAACCCTTGTTTTATGCATCACCCCACCTCACCTTTCCCGTTAAGCAGCCATAGTGTGTCTTCGAAACGTGTGACGCTGTTCTGTTTTGTAATTCAGTTCAAGTGTAGCGGTTTTTACATTCCCTCTCTAAGTGATATCTTATGATAAGTGTCTTTTTCTGTGTGACTTATTTCACTTAGAATCGTCGTAACTAAATCCTCTCATCATGCTGCTACTAGCCTTATGACGTTAATTTCATGGCTCAGTGATATGCCATTGTACATAAGGACCACAACTTCCTTATCCATTTTTCTCTTTCCTGTGATATTTAAGGTGTAACGAAGTGGAGGTTCTTGTCAACAGAGCAGCCCTAAACTTTGGGGTGCCTGTGTCTTGCTGATTTTTAGTTTTCCCAATTTATACGCCCATGAGTGGAAGTGCCCTACGCTCTCTAAGCTGAGTTTTTTAGATGTTTCAGGACACCCCGTACTCTTCTCCAGAGTGGCTGTTGGCAATTTACATCCCGCCCATCACCGTAGCAAGGCTCCCGTTTCTCCATGGCCTGTCCTGCATTTCTGGTTTTGACACTTTATTCAGCATGGCCCTTTTGACCGATGGGAAGCGAGACTTCTTTGTAGCGCTGATTTGCCTTTCTAGGTTGCTTGGTTGGCCAAAAAGGGCGTATGCGTTTTTTCCTGAATATATTCAGGAAAAAACGCATACGCCCTTTTTGGCCAAGGGCATCATGGTCGAGGTTTTGCCGCTTTTCCTGTGCTTTAAAGGCGATTCGAATCTACCTCCTGAAATCTGTTTCCTGCAATTCTGCCTTGCTTTCAAATCCTCTTCGTTGCCTTCCCTCAATATATTTGTGGACGAGAGTTATCATTTATAACTCTGCAGGTTCGTGAATTGCAGTGCCCCTGAGCTCGATTTTTCAACTCGCTTTTTTGGGAGCTGGCGGCAAAAGCACAGGATTGCTTCAGGCCCTGTTCTGCTTCCGGGCGGCAGGCTGAACCTGTGGTTATTTCTTCTTCCTGATGGGAAAATAGAGTGACCTGTGCCTGTCCCAACACCTAGATCTAGTCTCTCACTGGTTCCACCTCTTCCCGTTCATCCTCAGGACAAATTGCAACCTGTACGGAACAGGAGGTTGAAGGTGCTGATTCTCGAAGGAGGGAGATTGCTAGTAAAGCGGCTGTAATGGCCAACCCGAGCACAAGGAGATGAGAAATGAGGTGCGTTTTAGAAACCTTTCCCGATCACACGGTGTACCATCTTCTGGGTTTCTCATGCATGTTTTCGATGTAGGAAGATGCCCTTGAACCTGGAGATTTTGGACCCATGGGATGGGTACCACGCAGTATTACTTTAAAGGGTCTGCCTTTTCTCACCGAACCTAACCAAACCTCTCAGCCCCAAGAGTGTCCACCCTTATGTCTCAATCAGCTGTGGGTCTAGAGATGGTCAATCCAGGTGGCATCACAGCCCCTGAACGAATTTTGTAAGAATTTTTCTCTCTTTCACTGTCTTTGTTTCACGGGTTTTTAAAATTAATTGATTTTTATAATGGGATTTAGCTGCTTTTCACTGCTGTGTTTATGCCGCTTTACACCCACTTGACTCACTTACAGAGGGATATCAATACATTGGTTTTAAGATTCTTACTAGTCAGATATATTCTTGGGCGGTGAACAGGGGGTGTTGAGTCCAGTTCACTGAGCAAGGAGTAGGTCTTGTCTATTACATATTGGGTTTATGGAACGGTATCTGAGCTAATTTGAAACCCTTGTTTTATGCATCACCCCACCTCACCTTTCCCGTTAAGCAGCCATAGTGTGTCTTCTAAACGTGTGACGCTGTTCTGTTTTGTAATTCAGTTCAAGTGTAGCGGTTTTTACATTCCCTCTCTAAGTGATATCTTATGATAAGTGTCTTTTTCTGTGTGACTTATTTCACTTAGAATCGTCGTACCTAAATCCTCTCATCATGCTGCTACTAGCCTTATGACGTTAATTTCATGGCTGAGTGATATGCCATTGTACATAAGGACCACAAATTCCTTATCCATTTTTCTCTTTCCTGGGATATTTAAGGTGTAACGAAGTGGAGGTTCTTGTCAACAGAGCAGCCCTAAACTTTGGGGTGCCTGTGTCTTGCTGATTTTTCATTTTCCCAATTTATACGCCCATGAGTGGAAGTGCCCTATGCTCTCTAAGCTGAGTTTTTTAGATGTTTCAGGACACCCCGTACCCTTCTCCAGAGTGGCTGTTGGCAATTTACATCCCGCCCATCAGCGTAGCAAGGCTCCCGTTTCTCCATGGCCTGTCCTGCATTTCTGGTTTTGACACTTTATTCAGCATGGCCCTTTTGACCGATGGGAAGCGAGACTTCTTTGTAGCGCTGATTTGCCTTTCCAGGTTGCTTGGTTGGCCAAAAAGGGCGTATGCGTTTTTTCCTGAATATATTCAGGAAAAAACGCATACGCCCTTTTTGGCCAAGGGCATCATGGTCGAGGTTTTGCCGCTTTTCCTGAGCTTTAAAGGCGATTCGACTCTACCTCCTGAAATCTGTTTCCTGCAATTCTGCCTTGCTTTCAAATCCTCTTCGTTGCCTTCCCTCAATATATTTGTGGACGAGAGTTATCATTTCTAACTCTGCAGGTTTGTGAATTGCAGTGCCCCTGAGCTCCATTTTTCAACTCGCTTTCTTCGGAGCTGGCCGCAAAAGCGCAGGATTGCTTCAGGCCCTATTCTGGTTCCGGGCGGCAGGCTGAGCCTGTGGTTAATTCTTCTTCCTGATGGGAAAATAGAGTGACCTGTGCCTGTCCCAACACCTAGAGCTAGTCTCTCACTGGTTCCCCCTCTTCCCGTTCATCCTCAGGACAAATTGCAACCTGTACGGAACAGGAGGTTAAAGGTGCTGATTCTCGAAGGAGGGAGATTGCTAGTAAAGCGGCTGTAATGGCCAACCCGAGCACAAGGAGATGAGAAATGAGGTGCGTTTTAGAAACCTTTCCCGATCACACCGTGTACCATCTTCCGAGTTTCTCATGCATGTTTTCGATGTAGGAAGATGCCCTTGAACCTGGAGATTTTGGACCCATGGGATGGGTACCACGCAGTATTACTTTAAAGGGTCTGCGTTTGCTCACCCAACCTCACCAAACCTCTCAGCCCCAAGAGTGTCCACCCTTATGTCTCAATCTGCTGTGGGTCTAGAGATGGTCTATCCAGGTGGCATCACAGCCCCTGAACGAATTTTGTAAGAATTTCTCTCTCTTTCACTGTCTTTGTTTCACGGGGTTTTAAAAGTCATTGATTTTTATAATGGGGTTTAGCTGCTTTTCACTGGTGTGTTTATGCCGCTTTACACCCACTTGACTCACTTACAGAGGGATATCAATACATTGGTTTTAAGATTCTTACTAGTCAGATATATTCTTGGGCGGTGAACAGGGGGTGTTGAGTCCACTTCACTGAGCAAGGAGTAGGTCTTGTCTATTACATATTGGGTTTATGGAACGGTATCTGAGCTAATTTGAAACCCTTGTTTTATGCATCACCCCACCTCACCTTTCCCGTTAAGCAGCCATAGTGTGTCTTCTAAACGTGTGACGCTGTTCTGTTTTGTAATTCAGTTCAAGTGTAGCGGTTTTTACATTCCCTCTCTAAGTGATATCTTATGATAAGTGTCTTTTTCTGTGTGACTTATTTCACTTAGAATCGTCGTACCTAAATCCTCTCTTCATGCTGCTACTAGCCTTATGACGTTAATTTCATGGCTGAGTGATATGCCATTGTACATAAGGACCACAACTTCCTTATCCATTTTTCTCTTTCCTTTGAGATTTAAGGTGTAACGAAGTGGAGGTTCTTGTCAACAGAGCAGCCCTAAACTTTGGGGTGCCTGTGTCTTGCTGATTTTTAGTTTTCCCAATTTATACGCCCATGAGTGGAAGTGCCCTATGCTCTCTAAGCTGAGTTTTTTAGATGTTTCAGGACACCCCGTACTCTTCTCCAGAGTGGCTGTTGGCAATTTACATCCCGCCCATCAGCGTAGCAAGGCTCCCGTTTCTCCATGGCCTGTCCTGCATTTCTGGTTTTGACACTTTATTCAGCATGGCCCTTTTGACCGATGGGAAGCGAGACTTCTTTGTAGCGCTGATTTGCCTTTCCAGGTTGCTTGGTTGGCCAAAAAGGGCGTATGCGTTTTTTCCTGAATATATTCAGGAAAAAACGCATACGCCCTTTTTGGCCAAGGGCATCATGGTCGAGGTTTTGCCGCTTTTCCTGAGCTTTAAAGGCGATTCGACTCTACCTCCTGAAATCTGTTTCCTGCAATTCTGCCTTGCTTTCAAATCCTCTTCGTTGCCTTCCCTCAATATATTTGTGGACGAGAGTTATCATTTATAACTCTGCAGGTTCGTGAATTGCAGTGCCCCTGAGCTCGATTTTTCAACTCGCTTTTTTGGGAGCTGGCGGCAAAAGCACAGGATTGCTTCAGGCCCTGTTCTGCTTCCGGGCGGCAGGCTGAACCTGTGGTTATTTCTTCTTCCTGATGGGAAAATAGAGTGACCTGTGCCTGTCCCCACACCTACACCTAGTCTCTCATTGGTTCCCCCTCTTCCCGTTCATCCTCAGGACAAATTTGCAACCTGTACAGAACAGGAGGTTAAAGGTGCTCATTCTCCAAGGAGGGAGATTGCTAGTAAAGCTGCTGTAATGGCGAGCCCGAGCACAAGGAGATGAGAAATGAGGTGCGATTTAGAAATCTGTCCCGATCACACGGTGTACCATCTTCTGGGTTTCTCATGCATGTTTTCGATGTAGGAAGATGCCCTTGAACCTGGAGATTTTGGACCCATGGGATGGGTACCACGCAGTATTACTTTAAAGGGTCTGCATTTGCTCACCCAACCTCACCAAACCTCTCAGCCCGAAGAGTGTCCACCCTTTTGTCTCAATCAGCTGTGGGTCTAGAGATGGTCAATAAAGGTGGCATCCCAGCCCCTGAACGAATTTTGTAAGAATTTCTCTCTCTTTCACTGTCTTTGTTTCACGGGTTTTTAAAAGTAATTGATTTTTATAATGGGGTTTAGCTGCCTTTCACTGCTGTGTTTATGCCGCTTTACACCCACTTGACTCACTTACAGAGGGATATCAATACTTTGGTTTTAAGATTCTTACTAGTCAGATATATTCTTGGGCGGTGAACAGGGGGTGTTGAGTCCAGTTCACTGAGCAAGGAGTAGGTCTTGTCTATTACATATTGGGTTCATGGAACGGTATCTGAGCTAATTTGAAACCCTTGTTTTATGCATCACCCCACCTCACCTTTCCCGTTAAGCAGCCATAGTGTGTCTTCTAAACGTGTGACGCTGTTCTGTTTTGTAATTCAGTTCAAGTGTAGCGGTTTTTACATTCCCTCTCTAAGTGATATCTTATGATAAGTGATTTTTTCTGTGTGACTTATTTCACTTAGAATCGTCGTACCTAAATCCTCTAATCATGCTGCTACTAGCCTTATGACGTTAATTTCATGGCTGAGTGATATGCCATTGTACATATGGACAACAACTTCCTTATCCATTTTTCTCTTTCCTGCGATATTTAAGGTGTAACGAAGTGGAGGTTTTGTCAACAGAGCAACCCTAAACTTTGGGGTGCCTGTGTCCTACTGATTTTTAGTTTTCCCAATTTATACGCCCATGAGTGGAAGTGCCCTATGCTCTCTAAGCTGAGTTTTTTAGGTGTTTCAGGACACCCCGTACCCTTCTCCAGAGTGGCTGTTGGCAATTTACATCCCGCCCATCAGCGTAGCAAGGCTCCCGTTTCTCCATGGCCTGTCCTGCATTTCTGGTTTTGACACTTTATTCAGCATGGCCCTTTTGACCGATGGGAAGCGAGACTTCTTTGTAGCGCTGATTTGCCTTTCCAGGTTGCTTGCTTGGCCAAAAAGGGCGTATGCGTTTTTTCCTGAATATATTCAGGAAAAAACGCATACGCCCTTTTTGGCCAAGGGCATCATGGTCGAGGTTTTGCCGCTTTTCCTGAGCTTTAAAGGCGATTCGACTCTACCTCCTGAAATCTGTTTCCTGCAATTCTGCCTTGCTTTCAAATCCTCTTCGTTGCCTTCCCTCAATATATTTGTGGACGAGAGTTATCATTTCTAACTCTGCAGGTTTGTGAATTGCAGTGCCCCTGAGCTCCATTTTTCAACTCGCTTTCTTCGGAGCTGGCCGCAAAAGCGCAGGATTGCTTCAGGCCCTATTCTGGTTCCGGGCGGCAGGCTGAGCCTGTGGTTAATTCTTCTTCCTGATGGGAAAATAGAGTGACCTGTGCCTGTCCCAACACCTAGAGCTAGTCTCTCACTGGTTCCCCCTCTTCCCGTTCATCCTCAGGACAAATTGCAACCTGTACGGAACAGGAGGTTAAAGGTGCTGATTCTCGAAGGAGGGAGATTGCTAGTAAAGCGGCTGTAATGGCCAACCCGAGCACAAGGAGATGAGAAATGAGGTGCGTTTTAGAAACCTTTCCCGATCACACCGTGTACCATCTTCCGAGTTTCTCATGCATGTTTTCGATGTAGGAAGATGCCCTTGAACCTGGAGATTTTGGACCCATGGGATGGGTACCACGCAGTATTACTTTAAAGGGTCTGCGTTTGCTCACCCAACCTCACCAAACCTCTCAGCCCCAAGAGTGTCCACCCTTATGTCTCAATCTGCTGTGGGTCTAGAGATGGTCTATCCAGGTGGCATCACAGCCCCTGAACGAATTTTGTAAGAATTTCTCTCTCTTTCACTGTCTTTGTTTCACGGGTTTTTAAAAGTCATTGATTTTTATAATGGGGTTTAGCTGCTTTTCACTGGTGTGTTTATGCCGCTTTACACCCACTTGACTCACTTACAGAGGGATATCAATACATTGGTTTTAAGATTCTTACTAGTCAGATATATTCTTGGGCGGTGAACAGGGGGTGTTTAGTCCACTTCACTGAGCAAGGAGTAGGTCTTGTCTATTACATATTGGGTTTATGGAACGGTATCTGAGCTAATTTGAAACCCTTGTTTTATGCATCACCCCACCTCACCTTTCCTGTTAAGCAGCCATAGTGTGTCTTCTAAACGTGTGACGCTGTTCTGTTTTGTAATTCAGTTCAAGTGTAGCGGTTTTTACATTCCCTCTCTAAGTGATATCTTATGATAAGTGTCTTTTTCTGTGTGACTTATTTCACTTAGAATCGTCGTACCTAAATCCTCTCATCATGCTGCTACTAGCCTTATGACGTTAATTTCATGGCTGAGTGATATGCCATTGTACATAAGGACCACAACTTCCTTATCCATTTTTCTCTTTCCTTTGAGATTTAAGGTGTAACGAAGTGGAGGTTCTTGTCAACAGAGCAGCCCTAAACTTTGGGGTGCCTGTGTCTTGCTGATTTTTAGTTTTCCCAATTTATAAGCCCATGAGTGGAAGTGCCCTATGCTCTCTAAGCTGAGTTTTTTAGATGTTTCAGGACACCCCGTACTCTTCTCCAGAGTGGCTGTTGGCAATTTACATCCCGCCCATCAGCGTAGCAAGGCTCCCGTTTCTCCATGGCCTGTCCTGCATTTCTGGTTTTGACACTTTATTCAGCATGGCCCTTTTGACCGATGGGAAGCGAGACTTCTTTGTAGCGCTGATTTGCCTTTCCAGGTTGCTTGGTTGGCCAAAAAGGGCGTATGCGTTTTTTCCTGAATATATTCAGGAAAAAACGCATACGCCCTTTTTGGCCAAGGGCATCATGGTCGAGGTTTTGCCGCTTTTCCTGTGCTTTAAAGGCGATTCGAATCTACCTCCTGAAATCTGTTTCCTGCAATTCTGCCTTGCTTTCAAATCCTCTTCGTTGCCTTCCCTCAATATATTTGTGGACGAGAGTTATCATTTATAACTCTGCAGGTTCGTGAATTGCAGTGCCCCTGAGCTCGATTTTTCAACTCGCTTTTTTGGGAGCTGGCGGCAAAAGCACAGGATTGCTTCAGGCCCTGTTCTGCTTCCGGGCGGCAGGCTGAACCTGTGGTTATTTCTTCTTCCTGATGGGAAAATAGAGTGACCTGTGCCTGTCCCCACACCTACACCTAGTCTCTCATTGGTTCCCCCTCTTCCCGTTCATCCTCAGGACAAATTTGCAACCTGTACAGAACAGGAGGTTAAAGGTGCTCATTCTCCAAGGAGGGAGATTGCTAGTAAAGCTGCTGTAATGGCGAGCCCGAGCACAAGGAGATGAGAAATGAGGTGCGATTTAGAAATCTGTCCCGATCACACGGTGTACCATCTTCTGGGTTTCTCATGCATGTTTTCGATGTAGGAAGATGCCCTTGAACCTGGAGATTTTGGACCCATGGGATGGGTACCACGCAGTATTACTTTAAAGGGTCTGCATTTGCTCACCCAACCTCACCAAACCTCTCAGCCCGAAGAGTGTCCACCCTTTTGTCTCAATCAGCTGTGGGTCTAGAGATGGTCAATAAAGGTGGCATCCCAGCCCCTGAACGAATTTTGTAAGAATTTCTCTCTCTTTCACTGTCTTTGTTTCACGGGTTTTTAAAAGTAATTGATTTTTATAATGGGGTTTAGCTGCCTTTCACTGCTGTGTTTATGCCGCTTTACACCCACTTGACTCACTTACAGAGGGATATCAATACTTTGGTTTTAAGATTCTTACTAGTCAGATATATTCTTGGGCGGTGAACAGGGGGTGTTGAGTCCAGTTCACTGAGCAAGGAGTAGGTCTTGTCTATTACATATTGGGTTCATGGAACGGTATCTGAGCTAATTTGAAACCCTTGTTTTATGCATCACCCCACCTCACCTTTCCCGTTAAGCAGCCATAGTGTGTCTTCTAAACGTGTGACGCTGTTCTGTTTTGTAATTCAGTTCAAGTGTAGCGGTTTTTACATTCCCTCTCTAAGTGATATCTTATGATAAGTGTCTTTTTCTGTGTGACTTATTTCACTTAGAATCGTCGTACCTAAATCCTCTCATCATGCTGCTACTAGCCTTATGACGTTAATTTCATGGCTGAGTGATATGCCATTGTACATAAGGACCACAACTTCCTTATCCATTTTTCTCTTTCCTGGGATATTTAAGGTGTAACGAAGTGGAGGTTCTTGTCAACAGAGCAGCCCTAAACTTTGGGGTGCCTGTGTCTTGCTGATTTTTAGTTTTCCCAATTTATACGCCCATGAGTGGAAGTGCCCTATGCTCTCTAAGCTGAGTTTTTTAGGTGTTTCAGGACACACCGTACACTTCTCCAGAGTGGCTGTTGGCAATTTACATCCCGCCCATCAGCGTAGCAAGGCTCCCGTTTCTCCATGGCCTGTCCTGCATTTCTGGTTTTGACACTTTATTCAGCATGGCCCTTTTGACCGATGGGAAGCGAGACTTCTTTGTAGCACTGATTTGCCTTTCCAGGTTGCTTGGTTGGCCAAAAAGGGCGTATGCGTTTTTTCCTGAATATATTCAGGAAAAAACGCATACGCCCTTTTTGGCCAAGGGCATCATGGTCGAGGTTTTGCCGCTTTTCCTGTGCTTTAAAGGCGATTCGACTCTACCTCCTGAAATCAGTTTCCTGCAATTCTGCTATGCTTTCAAATCCTCTTCGTTGCCTTCCCTCAATATATTTGTGGACGAGAGTTATCATTTATAACTCTGCAGGTTTGTGAATTGCAGTGCCCCTGAGCTCGATTTTTCAACTCGCTTTTTTGGGAGCTGGCCGCAAAAGCACAGGATTGCTTCAGGCCCTGTTCTGCTTCCGGGCGGCAGGCTGAGCCTGTCGTTAATCCTTCTTCCTGATGGGAAAATAGAGTGACATGTGGCTGTCCCAACACCTAGAGCTAGTCTCTCATTGGTTCCCCCTCTTCCCGTTTATCCTCAGGACAAATTGCAACCTGTTCGGAACAGAAGGTTAAAGGGGCTGATTCTCCAAGGAGGGAGATTGCTAGTAAAGCGGCTGTAATGGCCAACCCGAGCACAAGGAGATGAGAAATGAGGTGCGTTTTAGAAACCTTTCCCGATCACACGGTGTACCATCTTCTGGGTTTCTCATGCATGTTTTCGATGTAGGAAGATGCCCTTGAACCTGGAGATTTTGGACCCATGGGATGGGTACCACGCAATATTACGTTACAGGGTCTGCGTTTTCTCACCCAACCTCAGCAAACCTCTCAGCCCCAAGAGTGTCCACCCTTATGACTCAATCAGCTGTGGGTCTAGAGATGGTCAATAAAGGTGGCATCCCAGCCCCTGAACGAATTCTGTATGAATTTCTCTCTCTTTCACTGTCTTTGTTTCACGGGTTTATAAAAGTAATTGATTTTTATAATGGGGTTTAGCTGCTTTTCACTGCTGTGTTTATGCCGCTTTACACCCACTTGACTCACTTACAGAGAGATATCAATACATTGGTTTTAAGAGTCTTACTAGTCAGATATATTCTTGGGCGGTGAACAGGGGGTGTTGAATCCAGTTCACTGAGCAAGGAGTAGGTCTTGTCTGTTACATATTGGGTTTATGGAACAGTATCTGAGCTAATTTGATACCCTTGTTTTATGCATCACCCCACCTCACCTTTCCCGTTAAGCAGCCATAGTGTGTTTTCTAAACGTGTGACGCTGTTCTGTTTTGTAATTCAGTTCAAGTGTAGCGGTTTTTACATTCCCTCTATAAGTGATATCTTATGATAAGTGCCTTTTTCTGTGTGACTTATTTCACTTAGAATCGTCGTACCTAAATCTACTCATCATGCTGGTACTAGCCTTATGATGTTGATTTCATTGCTGAGTGATATGCCATTATACATATGGACCACAACTTCTTTATCCATTTTTCTCTTTCCTTGGATATTTAAGGTGTAACGAAGTGGAGGTTCTTGTCAACAGAGCAGCCCTAAACTTTGGGGTGCCTGTGTCTTGCTGATTTTTAGTTTTCCCAATTTATACGCCCATGAGTGGAAGTGCCCTATGCTCTCTAAGCTGAGTTTTTTAGGTGTTTCAGGACACACCGTACACTTCTCCAGAGTGGCTGTTGGCAATTTACATCCCGCCCATCAGCGTAGCAAGGCTTCCTTTTCTCCATGGCCTGTCCTGCATTTCTGGTTTTGACACTTTATTCAGCATGGCCCTTTTGACCGATGGGAAGCGAGACTTCTTTGTAGCGCTGATTTGCCTTTCCAGGTTGCTTGGTTGGCCAAAAAGGGCGTATGCGTTTTTTCCTGAATATATTCAGGAAAAAACGCATACGCCCTTTTTGGCCAAGGGCATCATGGTCGATGTTTTGCCGCTTTTCCTGTGCTTTAAAGGCGATTCGAATCTACCTCCTGAAATCTGTTTCCTGCAATTCTGCCTTGCTTTCAAATCCTCTTCGTTGCCTTCCCTCAATATATTTGTGGACGAGAGTTATCATTTCTAACTCTGCAGGTTTGTGAATTGCAGTGCCCCTGAGCTCCATTTTTCAACTCGCTTTCTTGGGAGCTGGCCGCAAAAGCGCAGGATTGCTTCAGGCCCTATTGTGGTTCCGGGCGGCAGGCTGAGCCTGTGGTTAATTCTTCTTCCTGATGGGAAAATAGAGTGACCTGTGCCTGTCCCCACACCTAGACCTAGTCTCTCATTGGTTCCCCCTCTTCCCGTTCATCCTCAGGACAAATTTGCAACCTGTACGGAACAGGAGGTTAAAGGTGCTCATTCTCCAAGGAGGGAGATTGCTAGTAAAGCGGCTGTAATGGCGAGCCCGAGCACAAGGAGATGAGAAATGAGGTGCGTTTTAGAAACCTTTCCCGATCACACGGTGTACCGTCTTCTGGGTTTCTCATGCATGTTTTCGATGTAGGAAGATGCCCTTGAACCTGGAGATTTTGGACCCATGGGATGGGTACCACGAAGTACTACTTTAAAGGGTCTGCGTTTGCTCACCCAACCTCACCAAACCTCTCAGCCCCAAGAGTGTCCACCCTTATGTCTCAATCAGCTGTGGGTCTAGAGATGGTCACTAAAGGTGGCATCCCAGCCCCTGAACGAATTCTCTATGAATTTCTCTCTCTTTCACTGTCTTTGTTTCACGGGTTTTTAAAAGTAATTGATTTTTATAATGGGGTTTAGCTGCTTTTCACTGCTGTGTTTATGCCGCTTTACACCCACTTGACTCACTTACAGAGAGATATCAATACATTGGTTTTAAGAGTCTTACTAGTCAGATATATTCTTGGGCGGTGAACAGGGGGTGTTGAATCCAGTTCACTGAGCAAGGAGTAGGTCTTGTCTGTTACATATTTGGTTTATGGAACAGTATCTGAGCTAATTTGGAAGCCTTGTTTTATGCATCACCCCTCCTCACCTTTCCCGTTAAGCAGCCATAATGTGTTTTCTAAACGTGTGACGCTGTTCTGTTTTGTAATTCAGTTCAAGTGTAGCGGTTTTTACATTCCCTGTATTAGTGATATCTTATGATAAGTGCCTTTTTCTGTGTGACTTATTTCACTTAGAATCGTCGTACCTAAATCTTCTCATCATGCTGCTACTAGCCTTATGATGTTGATTTCATTGCTGAGTGATATGCCATTATACATATGGACCACAACTTCTTTATCCATTTTTCTATTGCCTGGGATATTTAAGGTGTAACGAAGTGGAGGTTCTTGTCAACAGAGCAGCCCTAAACTTTGGGGTGCCTGTGTCTTGCTGATTTTTCATTTTCCCAATTTATACGCCCATGACTGGAAGTGCCCTATGCTCTCTAAGCTGAGTTTTTTAGATGTTTCAGGACACACCGTACACTTCTCCAGAGTGGCTGTTGGCAATTTACCTCCCACCCATCAGCGTAGCAAGGCTCCCGTTTCTCCATGGCCTGTCCTGCATTTCTGGTTTTGATACTTTATTCAGCATGGCCCTTTTGACCGATGGGAAGCGAGACTTCTTTGTAGCGCTGATTTGCCTTTCCAGGTTGCTTGTTTGGCCAAAAAGGGCGTATGCGTTTTTTCCTGAATATATTCAGGAAAAAACGCATACGCCCTTTTTGGCCAAGGGCATCATGGTCGAGGTTTTGCCGCTTTTCCTGAGCTTTAAAGGCGATTCGACTCTACCTCCTGAAATCTGTTTCCTGCTATTCTGCCTTGCTTTCAAATCCTCTTCGTTGCCTTCCCTCAATATATTTGTGGACGAGAGTTATCATTTCTAACTCTGCAGGTTTGTGAATTGCAGTGCCCCTGAGCTCCATTTTTCAACTCGCTTTCTTCGGAGCTGGCCGCAAAAGCGCAGGATTGCTTCAGGCCCTATTCTGGTTCCGGGCGGCAGGCTGAGCCTGTGGTTAATTCTTCTTCCTGATGGGAAAATAGAGTGACCTGTGCCTGTCCCAACACCTAGAGCTAGTCTCTCACTGGTTCCCCCTCTTCCCGTTCATCCTCAGGACAAATTGCAACCTGTACGGAACAGGAGGTTAAAGGTGCTGATTCTCGAAGGAGGGAGATTGCTAGTAAAGTGGCTGTAATGGCCAACCCGAGCACAAGGAGATGAGAAATGAGGTGCGTTTTAGAAACCTTTCCCGATCACACCGTGTTCCATCTTCCGAGTTTCTCATGCATGTTTTCGATGTAGGAAGATGCCCTTGAACCTGGAGATTTTGGACCCATGGGATGGGTACCACGCAGTATTACTTTAAAGGGTCTGCGTTTGCTCACCCAACCTCACCAAACCTCTCAGCCCCAAGAGTGTCCACCCTTATGTCTCAATCTGCTGTGGGTCTAGAGATGGTCTATCCAGGTGGCATCACAGCCCCTGAACGAATTTTGTAAGAATTTCTCTCTCTTTCACTGTCTTTGTTTCACGGGTTTTTAAAAGTCATTGATTTTTATAATGGGGTTTAGCTGCTTTTCACTGGTGTGTTTATGCCGCTTTACACCCACTTGACTCACTTACAGAGGGATATCAATACATTGGTTTTAAGATTCTTACTAGTCAGATATATTCTTGGGCGGTGAACAGGGGGTGTTTAGTCCACTTCACTGAGCAAGGAGTAGGTCTTGTCTATTACATATTGGGTTTATGGAACGGTATCTGAGCTAATTTGAAACCCTTGTTTTATGCATCACCCCACCTCACCTTTCCCGTTAAGCAGCCATAGTGTGTCTTCTAAACGTGTGACGCTGTTCTGTTTTGTAATTCAGTTCAAGTGTAGCGGTTTTTACATTCCCTCTCTAAGTGATATCTTATGATAAGTGTCTTTTTCTGTGTGACTTATTTCACTTAGAATCGTCGTACCTAAATCCTCTCATCATGCTGCTACTAGCCTTATGACGTTAATTTCATGGCTGAGTGATATGCCATTGTACATAAGGACCACAACTTCCTTATCCATTTTTCTCTTTCCTTTGAGATTTAAGGTGTAACGAAGTGGAGGTTCTTGTCAACAGAGCAGCCCTAAACTTTGGGGTGCCTGTGTCTTGCTGATTTTTAGTTTTCCCAATTTATACGCCCATGAGTGGAAGTGCCCTATGCTCTCTAAGCTGAGTTTTTTAGATGTTTCAGGACACCCCGTACTCTTCTCCAGAGTGGCTGTTGGCAATTTACATCCCGCCCATCAGCGTAGCAAGGCTCCCGTTTCTCCATGGCCTGTCCTGCATTTCTGGTTTTGACACTTTATTCAGCATGGCCCTTTTGACCGATGGGAAGCGAGACTTCTTTGTAGCGCTGATTTGCCTTTCCAGGTTGCTTGGTTGGCCAAAAAGGGCGTATGCGTTTTTTCCTGAATATATTCAGGAAAAAACGCATACGCCCTTTTTGGCCAAGGGCATCATGGTCGAGGTTTTGCCGCTTTTCCTGTGCTTTAAAGGCGATTCGAATCTACCTCCTGAAATCTGTTTCCTGCAATTCTGCCTTGCTTTCAAATCCTCTTCGTTGCCTTCCCTCAATATATTTGTGGACGAGAGTTATCATTTATAACTCTGCAGGTTCGTGAATTGCAGTGCCCCTGAGCTCGATTTTTCAACTCGCTTTTTTGGGAGCTGGCGGCAAAAGCACAGGATTGCTTCAGGCCCTGTTCTGCTTCCGGGCGGCAGGCTGAACCTGTGGTTATTTCTTCTTCCTGATGGGAAAATAGAGTGACCTGTGCCTGTCCCCACACCTACACCTAGTCTCTCATTGGTTCCCCCTCTTCCCGTTCATCCTCAGGACAAATTTGCAACCTGTACAGAACAGGAGGTTAAAGGTGCTCATTCTCCAAGGAGGGAGATTGCTAGTAAAGCTGCTGTAATGGCGAGCCCGAGCACAAGGAGATGAGAAATGAGGTGCGATTTAGAAATCTGTCCCGATCACACGGTGTACCATCTTCTGGGTTTCTCATGCATGTTTTCGATGTAGGAAGATGCCCTTGAACCTGGAGATTTTGGACCCATGGGATGGGTACCACGCAGTATTACTTTAAAGGGTCTGCATTTGCTCACCCAACCTCACCAAACCTCTCAGCCCGAAGAGTGTCCACCCTTTTGTCTCAATCAGCTGTGGGTCTAGAGATGGTCAATAAAGGTGGCATCCCAGCCCCTGAACGAATTTTGTAAGAATTTCTCTCTCTTTCACTGTCTTTGTTTCACGGGTTTTTAAAAGTAATTGATTTTTATAATGGGGTTTAGCTGCCTTTCACTGCTGTGTTTATGCCGCTTTACACCCACTTGACTCACTTACAGAGGGATATCAATACATTGGTTTTAAGATTCTTACTAGTCAGATATATTCTTGGGCGGTGAACAGGGGGTGTTGAGTCCAGTTCACTGAGCAAGGAGTAGGTCTTGTCTATTACATATTGGGTTTATGGAACGATATCTGAGCTAATTTGAAACCCTTGTTTTATGCATCACCCCACCTCACCTTTCCCTTTAAGCAGCCATAGTGTGTCTTCTAAACGTGTGACGCTGTTCTGTTTTGTAATTCAGTTCAAGTGTAGCGGTTTTTACATTCCCTCTCTAAGTGATATCTTATGATAAGTGTCTTTTTCTGTGTGACTTATTTCACTTAGAATCGTCGTACCTAAATCCTCTCATCATGCTGCTACTAGCCTTATGACGTTAATTTCATGGCTGAGTGATATGCCATTGTACATAAGGACCACAACTTCCTTATCCATTTTTCTCTTTCCTGGGATATTTAAGGTGTAACGAAGTGGAGGTTCTTGTCAACAGAGCAGCCCTAAACTTTGGGGTGCCTGTGTCTTGCTGATTTTTAGTTTTCCCAATTTATACGCCCATGAGTGGAAGTGCCCTATGCTCTCTAAGCTGAGTTTTTTAGGTGTTTCAGGACACACCGTACACTTCTCCAGAGTGGCTGTTGGCAATTTACATCCCACCCATCAGCGTAGCAAGGCTCCCGTTTCTCCATGGCCTGTCCTGCATTTCTGGTTTTGACACTTTATTCAGCATGGCCCTTTTGACCGATGGGAAGCGAGACTTCTTTGTAGCACTGATTTGCCTTTCCAGGTTGCTTGGTTGGCCAAAAAGGGCGTATGCGTTTTTTCCTGAATATATTCAGGAAAAAACGCATACGCCCTTTTTGGCCAAGGGCATCATGGTCGAGGTTTTGCCGCTTTTCCTGTGCTTTAAAGGCGATTCGACTCTACCTCCTGAAATCAGTTTCCTGCAATTCTGCTATGCTTTCAAATCCTCTTCGTTGCCTTCCCTCAATATATTTGTGGACGAGAGTTATCATTTATAACTCTGCAGGTTTGTGAATTGCAGTGCCCCTGAGCTCGATTTTTCAACTCGCTTTTTTGGGAGCTGGCCGCAAAAGCACAGGATTGCTTCAGGCCCTGTTCTGCTTCCGGGCGGCAGGCTGAGCCTGTCGTTAATCCTTCTTCCTGATGGGAAAATAGAGTGACATGTGGCTGTCCCAACACCTAGAGCTAGTCTCTCATTGGTTCCCCCTCTTCCCGTTTATCCTCAGGACAAATTGCAACCTGTTCGGAACAGAAGGTTAAAGGGGCTGATTCTCCAAGGAGGGAGATTGCTAGTAAAGCGGCTGTAATGGCCAACCCGAGCACAAGGAGATGAGAAATGAGGTGCGTTTTAGAAACCTTTCCCGATCACACGGTGTACCATCTTCTGGGTTTCTCATGCATGTTTTCGATGTAGGAAGATGCCCTTGAACCTGGAGATTTTGGACCCATGGGATGGGTACCACGCAATATTACGTTACAGGGTCTGCGTTTTCTCACCCAACCTCAGCAAACCTCTCAGCCCCAAGAGTGTCCACCCTTATGACTCAATCAGCTGTGGGTCTAGAGATGGTCAATAAAGGTGGCATCCCAGCCCCTGAACGAATTCTGTATGAATTTCTCTCTCTTTCACTGTCTTTGTTTCACGGGTTTATAAAAGTAATTGATTTTTATAATGGGGTTTAGCTGCTTTTCACTGCTGTGTTTATGCCGCTTTACACCCACTTGACTCACTTACAGAGAGATATCAATACATTGGTTTTAAGAGTCTTACTAGTCAGATATATTCTTGGGCGGTGAACAGGGGGTGTTGAATCCAGTTCACTGAGCAAGGAGTAGGTCTTGTCTGTTACATATTGGGGTTATGGAACAGTATCTGAGCTAATTTGATACCCTTGTTTTATGCATCACCCCACCTCACCTTTCCCGTTAAGCAGCCATAGTGTGTTTTCTAAACGTGTGACGCTGTTCTGTTTTGTAATTCAGTTCAAGTGTAGCGGTTTTTACATTCCCTCTATAAGTGATATCTTATGATAAGTGCCTTTTTCTGTGTGACTTATTTCACTTAGAATCGTCGTACCTAAATCTTCTCATCATGCTGCTACTAGCCTTATGATGTTGATTTCATTGCTGAGTGATATGCCATTATACATATGGACCACAACTTCTTTATCCATTTTTCTCTTTCCTTGGATATTTAAGGTGTAACGAAGTGGAGGTTCTTGTCAACAGAGCAGCCCTAAACTTTGGGGTGCCTGTGTCTTGCTGATTTTTAGTTTTCCCAATTTATACGCCCATGAGTGGAAGTGCCCTATGCTCTCTAAGCTGAGTTTTTTAGGTGTTTCAGGACACACCGTACACTTCTCCAGAGTGGCTGTTGGCAATTTACATCCCGCCCATCAGCGTAGCAAGGCTCCCGTTTCTCCATGGCCTGTCCTGCATTTCTGGTTTTGACACTTTATTCAGCATGGCCCTTTTGACCGATGGGAAGCGAGACTTCTTTGTAGCGCTGATTTGCCTTTCCAGGTTGCTTGGTTGGCCAAAAAGGGCGTATGCGTTTTTTTCTGAATATATTCAGGAAAAAACGCATACGCCCTTTTTGGCCAAGGGCATCATGGTCGAGGTTTTGCCGCTTTTCCTGTGCTTTAAAGGCGATTCGAATCTACCTCCTGAAATCTGTTTCCTGCAATTCTGCCTTGCTTTCAAATCCTCTTCGTTGCCTTCCCTCAATATATTTGTGGACGAGAGTTATCATTTCTAACTCTGCAGGTTTGTGAATTGCAGTGCCCCTGAGCTCCATTTTTCAACTCGCTTTCTTGGGAGCTGGCCGCAAAAGCGCAGGATTGCTTCAGGCCCTATTGTGCTTCCGGGCGGCAGGCTGAGCCTGTGGTTAATTCTTCTTCCTGATGGGAAAATAGAGTGACCTGTGCCTGTCCCCACACCTAGACCTAGTCTCTCATTGGTTCCCCCTCTTCCCGTTCATCCTCAGGACAAATTTGCAACCTGTACGGAACATGAGGTTAAAGGTGCTCATTCTCCAAGGAGGGAGATTGCTAGTAAAGCGGCTGTAATGGCGAGCCCGAGCACAAGGAGATGAGAAATGAGGTGCGTTTTAGAAACCTTTCCCGATCACACGGTGTACCGTCTTCTGGGTTTCTCATGCATGTTTTCGATGTAGGAAGATGCCCTTGAACCTGGAGATTTTGGACCCATGGGATGGGTACCACGAAGTACTACTTTAAAGGGTCTGCGTTTGCTCACCCAACCTCACCAAACCTCTCAGCCCCAAGAGTGTCCACCCTTATGTCTCAATCAGCTGTGGGTCTAGAGATGGTCACTAAAGGTGGCATCCCAGCCCCTGAACGAATTCTCTATGAATTTCTCTCTCTTTCACTGTCTTTGTTTCACGGGTTTTTAAAAGTAATTGATTTTTATAATGGGGTTTAGCTGCTTTTCACTGCTGTGTTTATGCCGCTTTACACCCACTTGACTCACTTACAGAGAGATATCAATACATTGGTTTTAAGAGTCTTACTAGTCAGATATATTCTTGGGCGGTGAACAGGGGGTGTTGAATCCAGTTCACTGAGCAAGGAGTAGGTCTTGTCTGTTACATATTGGGTTTATGGAACAGTATCTGAGCTAATTTGGAAGCCTTGTTTTATGCATCACCCCTCCTCACCTTTCCCGTTAAGCAGCCATAATGTTTTTTCTAAACGTGTGACGCTGTTCTGTTTTGTAATTCAGTTCAAGTGTAGCGGTTTTTACATTCCCTGTATTAGTGATATCTTATGATAAGTGCCTTTTTCTGTGTGACTTATTTCACTTAGAATCGTCGTACCTAAATCTTCTCATCATGCTGGTACTAGCCTTATGATGTTGATTTCATTGCTGAGTGATATGCCATTATACATATGGACCACAACTTCTTTATCCATTTTTCTATTGCCTGGGATATTTAAGGTGTAACGAAGTGGAGGTTCTTGTCAACAGAGCAGCCCTAAACTTTGGGGTGCCTGTGTCTTGCTGATTTTTCATTTTCCCAATTTATACGCCCATGACTGGAAGTGCCCTATGCTCTCTAGGCTGAGTTTTTTAGATGTTTCAGGACACACCGTACACTTCTCCAGAGTGGCTGTTGGCAATTTACCTCCCACCCATCAGCGTAGCAAGGCTCCCGTTTCTCCATGGCCTGTCCTGCATTTCTGGTTTTGACACTTTATTCAGCATGGCCCTTTTGACCGATGGGAAGCGAGACTTCTTTGTAGCGCTGATTTGCCTTTCCAGGTTGCTTGGTTGGCCAAAAAGGGCGTATGCGTTTTTTCCTGAATATATTCAGGAAAAAACGCATACGCCCTTTTTGGCCAAGGGCATCATGGTCGAGGTTTTGCCGCTTTTCCTGTGCTTTAAAGGCGATTCGAACCTACCTCCTGAAATCTGTTTCCTGCAATTCTGCCTTGCTTTCAAATCCTCTTCATTGCCTTCCCTCAATATATTTGTGGACGAGAGTTATCATTTATAACTCTGCAGGTTTGTGAATTGCAGTGCCCCTGAGCTCCATTTTTCAACTCGCTTTTTTGGGAGCTGGCGGCAAAAGCACAGGATTGCTTCAGGCCCTGTTCTGCTTCCGGGCGGCAGGCTGAACCTGTGCTTAATTCTTCTTCCTGATGGGAAAATAGAGTGACCTGTGCCTGTCCCAACACCTAGAGCTAGTCTCTCACTGGTTCCCCCTCTTCCCGTTCATCCTCAGGACAAATTGCAACCTGTATGGAACAGGAGGTTAAAGGTGCTGATTCTCGAAGGAGGGAGATTGCTAGTAAAGCGGCTGTAATGGCCAACCCGAGCACAAGGAGATGAGAAATGAGGTGCGTTTTAGAAACCTTTCCCGATCACACGGTGTACCATCTTCTGGGTTTCTCATGCATGTTTTCGATGTAGGAAGAGTCCCTTGAACCTGGAGATTTTGGACCCATGGGATGGGTACCACGCAGTATTACTTTAAAGGGTCTGCGTTTGCTCACCGAACCTAACCAAACCTCTCAGCCCCAAGAGTGTCCACCCTTATGTCTCAATCAGCTGTGGGTCTAGAGATGGTCAATCCAGGTGGCATCACAGCCCCTGAACGAATTTTGTAAGAATTTTTCTCTCTTTCACTGTCTTTGTTTCACGGGTTTTTAAAATTAATTGATTTTTATAATGGGATTTAGCTGCTTTTCACTGCTGTGTTTATGCCGCTTTACACCCACTTGACTCACTTACAGAGGGATATCAATACATTGGTTTTAAGATTCTTACTAGTCAGATATATTCTTGGGCGGTGAACAGGGGGTGTTGAGTCCAGTTCACTGAGCAAGGAGTAGGTCTTGTCTATTACATATTGGGTTTATGGAACGGTATCTGAGCTAATTTGAAACCCTTGTTTTATGCATCACCCCACCTCACCTTTCCCGTTAAGCAGCCATAGTGTGTCTTCTAAACGTGTGACGCTGTTCTGTTTTGTAATTCAGTTCAAGTGTAGCGGTTTTTACATTCCCTCTCTAAGTGATATCTTATGATAAGTGTCTTTTTCTGTGTGACTTATTTCACTTAGAATCGTCGTACCTAAATCCTCTCATCATGCTGCTACTAGCCTTATGACGTTAATTTCATGGCTGAGTGATATGCCATTGTACATAAGGACCACAAATTCCTTATCCATTTTTCTCTTTCCTGGGATATTTAAGGTGTAACGAAGTGGAGGTTCTTGTCAACAGAGCAGCCCTAAACTTTGGGGTGCCTGTGTCTTGCTGATTTTTAGTTTTCCCAATTTATACGCCCATGAGTGGAAGTGCCCTATGCTCTCTAAGCTGAGTTTTTTAGATGTTTCAGGACACCCTGTACTCTTCTCCAGAGTGGCTGTTGGCAATTTACATCCCGCCCATCAGCGTAGCAAGGCTCCCGTTTCTCCATGGCCTGTCCTGCATTTCTGGTTTTGACACTTTATTCAGCATGGCCCTTTTGACCGATGGGAAGCGAGACTTCTTTGTAGCGCTGATTTGCCTTTCCAGGTTGCTTGGTTGGCCAAAAAGGGCGTATGCGTTTTTTCCTGAATATATTCAGGAAAAAACGCATACGCCCTTTTTGGCCAAGGGCATCATTGTCGAGGTTTTGCCGCTTTTCCTGAGCTTTAAAGGCGATTCGACTCTACCTCCTGAAATCTGTTTCCTGCAATTCTGCCTTGCTTTCAAATCCTCTTCGTTGCCTTCCCTCAATATATTTGTGGACGAGAGTTATCATTTCTAACTCTGCAGGTTTGTGAATTGCAGTGCCCCTGAGCTCGATTTTTCAACTCGCTTTTTTGGGAGCTGGCGGCAAAACCACAGGATTGCTTCAGGCCCTGTTCTGCTTCCGGGCGGCAGGATGAACCTGTGGTTAATTCTTCTTCCTGATGGGAAAATAGAGCGAACTGTGCCTGTCCCAACACCTAGAGCTAGTCTCTCACTGGTTCCCCCTCTTCCCGTTCATCCTCAGGACAAATTGCAACCTGTACGGAACAGGAGGTTAAAGGTGCTGATTCTCGAAGGAGGGAGATTGCTAGTAAAGTGGCTGTAATGGCCAACCCGAGCACAAGGAGATGAGAAATGAGGTGCGTTTTAGAAACCTTTCCCGATCACACGGTGTACCATCTTCTGGGTTTCTCATGCATGTTTTCGATGTAGGAAGATGCCCTTGAACCTGGAGATTTTGGACCCATGGGATGGGTACCACGCAGTATTACTTTAAAGGGTCTGCCTTTTCTCACCGAACCTAACTAAACCTCTCAGCCCCAAGAGTGTCCACCCTTATGTCTCAATCAGCTGTGGGTCTAGAGACGGTCAATCCAGGTGGCATCACAGCCCCTGAACGAATTTTGTAAGAATTTCTCTCTCTTTCACTGTCTTTGTTTCACGGGGTTTTAAAAGTAATTGATTTTTATAATGGGGTTTAGCTGCTTTTCACTGCTGTGTTTATGCCCCTTTACACCCACTTGACTCACTTACAGAGGGATATCAATACATTGGTTTTAAGATTCTTACTAGTCAGATATATTCTTGGGCGGTGAACAGGGGGTGTTGAGTCCATTTCACTGAGCAAGGAGTAGGTCTTGTCTATTACATATTGGGTTTATGGAACGGTATCTGAGCTCATTTGAAACCCTTGTTTTATGCATCACCCACCTCACCTTTCCTGTTAAGCAGCCATAGTGTGTCTTCTAAACGTGTGACGCTGTTCTGTTTTGTAATTCAGTTCAAGTGTAGCGGTTTTTACATTCCCTCTCTAAGTGATATCTTATGATAAGTGTCTTTTTCTGTGTGACTTATTTCACTTAGAATCGTCGTACCTAAATCCTCTCATCATGCTGCTACTAGCCTTATGACGTTAATTTCATGGCTGAGTGATATGCCATTGTACATAAGGACCACAACTTCCTTATCCATTTTTCTCTTTCCTTTGAGATTTAAGGTGTAACGAAGTGGAGGTTCTTGTCAACAGAGCAGCCCTAAACTTTGGGGTGCCTGTGTCTTGCTGATTTTTAGTTTTCCCAATTTATACGCCCATGAGTGGAAGTGCCCTATGCTCTCTAAGCTGAGTTTTTTAGATGTTTCAGGACACCCCGTACTCTTCTCCAGAGTGGCTGTTGGCAATTTACATCCCGCCCATCAGCGTAGCAAGGCTCCCATTTCTCCATGGCCTGTCCTGCATTTCTGGTTTTGACACTTTATTCAGCATGGCCCTTTTGACCGATGGGAAGCGAGACTTCTTTGTAGCACTGATTTGCCTTTCCAGGTTGCTTGGTTGGCCAAAAAGGGCGTATGCGTTTTTTCCTGAATATATTCAGGAAAAAACGCATACGCCCTTTTTGGCCAAGGGCATCATGGTCGAGGTTTTGCCGCTTTTCCTGTGCTTTAAAGGCGATTCGAATCTACCTCCTGAAATCTGTTTCCTGCAATTCTGCCTTGCTTTCAAATCCTCTTCGTTGCCTTCCCTCAATATATTTGTGGACGAGAGTTATCATTTATAACTCTGCAGGTTCGTGAATTGCAGTGCCCCTGAGCTCGATTTTTCAACTCGCTTTTTTGGGAGCTGGCGGCAAAAGCACAGGATTGCTTCAGGCCCTGTTCTGCTTCCGGGCGGCAGTCTGAACCTGTGCTTAATTCTTCTTCCTGATGGGAAAATAGAGTGACCTGTGCCTGTCCCCACACCTACACCTAGTCTCTCATTGGTTCCCCCTCTTCCCGTTCATCCTCAGGACAAATTTGCAACCTGTACAGAACAGGAGGTTAAAGGTGCTCATTCTCCAAGGAGGGAGATTGCTAGTAAAGCGGCTGTAATGGCGAGCCCGAGCACAAGGAGATGAGAAATGAGGTGCGTTTTAGAAACCTTTCCCGATCACACGGTGTACCGTCTTCTGGGTTTCTCATGCATGTTTTCGATGTAGGAAGATGCCCTTGAACCTGGAGATTTTGGACCCATGGGATGGGTACCACGAAGTACTACTTTAAAGGGTCTGCGTTTGCTCACCCAACCTCACCAAACCTCTCAGCCCCAAGAGTGTCCACCCTTATGTCTCAATCAGCTGTGGGTCTAGAGATGGTCAATAAAGGTGGCATCCCAGCCCCTGAACGAATTCTCTATGAATTTCTCTCTCTTTCACTGTCTTTGTTTCACGGGTTTTTAAAAGTAATTGATTTTTATAATGGGGTTTAGCTGCTTTTCACTGCTGTGTTTATGCCGCTTTACACCCACTTGACTCACTTACAGAGAGATATCAATACATTGGTTTTAAGAGTCTTACTAGTCAGATATATTCTTGGGCGGTGAACAGGGGGTGTTGAATCCAGTTCACTGAGCAAGGAGTAGGTCTTGTCTGTTACATATTTGGTTTATGGAACAGTATCTGAGCTAATTTGGAAGCCTTGTTTTATGCATCACCCCTCCTCACCTTTCCCGTTAAGCAGCCATAGTGTGTCTTCTAAACGTGTGACGCTGTTCTGTTTTGTAATTCAGTTCAAGTGTAGCGGTTTTTACATTCCCTCTCTAAGTGATATCTTATGATAAGTGATTTTTTCTGTGTGACTTATTTCACTTAGAATCGTCGTACCTAAATCCTCTAATCATGCTGCTACTAGCCTTATGACGTTAATTTCATGGCTGAGTGATATGCCATTGTACATATGGACAACAACTTCCTTATCCATTTTTCTCTTTCCTGCGATATTTAAGGTGTAACGAAGTGGAGGTTTTGTCAACAGAGCAACCCTAAACTTTGGGGTGCCTGTGTCCTACTGATTTTTAGTTTTCCCAATTTATACGCCCATGAGTGGAAGTGCCCTATGCTCTCTAAGCTGAGTTTTTTAGATGTTTCAGGACACCCCGTACCCTTCTCCAGAGTGGCTGTTGGCAATTTACATCCCGCCCATCAGCGTAGCAAGGCTCCCGTTTCTCCATGGCCTGTCCTGCATTTCTGGTTTTGACACTTTATTCAGCATGGCCCTTTTGACCGATGGGAAGCGAGACTTCTTTGTAGCGCTGATTTGCCTTTCCAGGTTGCTTGCTTGGCCAAAAAGGGCGTATGCGTTTTTTCCTGAATATATTCAGGAAAAAACGCATACGCCCTTTTTGGCCAAGGGCATCATGGTCGAGGTTTTGCCGCTTTTCCTGAGCTTTAAAGGCGATTCGACTCTACCTCCTGAAATCTGTTTCCTGCTATTCTGCCTTGCTTTCAAATCCTCTTCGTTGCCTTCCCTCAATATATTTGTGGACGAGAGTTATCATTTCTAACTCTGCAGGTTTGTGAATTGCAGTGCCCCTGAGCTCCATTTTTCAACTCGCTTTCTTCGGAGCTGGCCGCAAAAGCGCAGGATTGCTTCAGGCCCTATTCTGGTTCCGGGCGGCAGGCTGAGCCTGTGGTTAATTCTTCTTCCTGATGGGAAAATAGAGTGACCTGTGCCTGTCCCAACACCTAGAGCTAGTCTCTCACTGGTTCCCCCTCTTCCCGTTCATCCTCAGGACAAATTGCAACCTGTACGGAACAGGAGGTTAAAGGTGCTGATTCTCGAAGGAGGGAGATTGCTAGTAAAGCGGCTGTAATGGCCAACCCGAGCACAAGGAGATGAGAAATGAGGTGCGTTTTAGAAACCTTTCCCGATCACACCGTGTACCATCTTCCGAGTTTCTCATGCATGTTTTCGATGTAGGAAGATGCCCTTGAACCTGGAGATTTTGGACCCATGGGATGGGTACCACGCAGTATTACTTTAAAGGGTCTGCGTTTGCTCACCCAACCTCACCAAACCTCTCAGCCCCAAGAGTGTCCACCCTTATGTCTCAATCTGCTGTGGGTCTAGAGATGGTCTATCCAGGTGGCATCACAGCCCCTGAACGAATTTTGTAAGAATTTCTCTCTCTTTCACTGTCTTTGTTTCACGGGTTTTTAAAAGTCATTGATTTTTATAATGGGGTTTAGCTGCTTTTCACTGGTGTGTTTATGCCGCTTTACACCCACTTGACTCACTTACAGAGGGATATCAATACATTGGTTTTAAGATTCTTACTAGTCAGATATATTCTTGGGCGGTGAACAGGGGGTGTTTAGTCCACTTCACTGAGCAAGGAGTAGGTCTTGTCTATTACATATTGGGTTTATGGAACGGTATCTGAGCTAATTTGAAACCCTTGTTTTATGCATCACCCCACCTCACCTTTCCCGTTAAGCAGCCATAGTGTGTCTTCTAAACGTGTGACGCTGTTCTGTTTTGTAATTCAGTTCAAGTGTAGCGGTTTTTACATTCCCTCTCTAAGTGATATCTTATGATAAGTGTCTTTTTCTGTGTGACTTATTTCACTTAGAATCGTCGTACCTAAATCCTCTCATCATGCTGCTACTAGCCTTATGACGTTAATTTCATGGCTGAGTGATATGCCATTGTACATAAGGACCACAACTTCCTTATCCATTTTTCTCTTTCCTTTGAGATTTAAGGTGTAACAAAGTGGAGGTTCTTGTCAACAGAGCAGCCCTAAACTTTGGGGTGCCTGTGTCTTGCTGATTTTTAGTTTTCCCAATTTATACGCCCATGAGTGGAAGTGCCCTATGCTCTCTAAGCTGAGTTTTTTAGATGTTTCAGGACACCCCGTACTCTTCTCCAGAGTGGCTGTTGGCAATTTACATCCCGCCCATCAGCGTAGCAAGGCTCCCGTTTCTCCATGGCCTGTCCTGCATTTCTGGTTTTGACACTTTATTCAGCATGGCCCTTTTGACCGATGGGAAGCGAGACTTCTTTGTAGCGCTGATTTGCCTTTCCAGGTTGCTTGGTTGGCCAAAAAGGGCGTATGCGTTTTTTCCTGAATATATTCAGGAAAAAACGCATACGCCCTTTTTGGCCAAGGGCATCATGGTCGAGGTTTTGCCGCTTTTCCTGTGCTTTAAAGGCGATTCGAATCTACCTCCTGAAATCTGTTTCCTGCAATTCTGCCTTGCTTTCAAATCCTCTTCGTTGCCTTCCCTCAATATATTTGTGGACGAGAGTTATCATTTATAACTCTGCAGGTTCGTGAATTGCAGCGCCCCTGAGCTCGATTTTTCAACTCGCTTTTTTGGGAGCTGGCGGCAAAAGCACAGGATTGCTTCAGGCCCTGTTCTGCTTCCGGGCGGCAGGCTGAACCTGTGGTTATTTCTTCTTCCTGATGGGAAAATAGAGTGACCTGTGCCTGTCCCCACACCTACACCTAGTCTCTCATTGGTTCCCCCTCTTCCCGTTCATCCTCAGGACAAATTTGCAACCTGTACAGAACAGGAGGTTAAAGGTGCTCATTCTCCAAGGAGGGAGATTGCTAGTAAAGCTGCTGTAATGGCGAGCCCGAGCACAAGGAGATGAGAAATGAGGTGCGATTTAGAAATCTGTCCCGATCACACGGTGTACCATCTTCTGGGTTTCTCATGCATGTTTTCGATGTAGGAAGATGCCCTTGAACCTGGAGATTTTGGACCCATGGGATGGGTACCACGCAGTATTACTTTAAAGGGTCTGCATTTGCTCACCCAACCTCACCAAACCTCTCAGCCCGAAGAGTGTCCACCCTTTTGTCTCAATCAGCTGTGGGTCTAGAGATGGTCAATAAAGGTGGCATCCCAGCCCCTGAACGAATTTTGTAAGAATTTCTCTCTCTTTCACTGTCTTTGTTTCACGGGTTTTTAAAAGTAATTGATTTTTATAATGGGGTTTAGCTGCCTTTCACTGCTGTGTTTATGCCGCTTTACACCCACTTGACTCACTTACAGAGAGATATCAATACATTGGTTTTAAGAGTCTTACTAGTCAGATATATTCTTGGGCGGTGAACAGGGGGTGTTGAATCCAGTTCACTGAGCAAGGAGTAGGTCTTGTCTGTTACATATTTGGTTTATGGAACAGTATCTGAGCTAATTTGGAAGCCTTGTTTTATGCATCACCCCTCCTCACCTTTCCCGTTAAGCAGCCATAATGTGTTTTCTAAACGTGTGACGCTGTTCTGTTTTGTAATTCAGTTCAAGTGTAGCGGTTTTTACATTCCCTGTATTAGTGATATCTTATGATAAGTGCCTTTTTCTGTGTGACTTATTTCACTTAGAATCGTCGTACCTAAATCTTCTCATCATGCTGCTACTAGCCTTATGATGTTGATTTCATTGCTGAGTGATATGCCATTATACATATGGACCACAACTTCTTTATCCATTTTTCTATTGCCTGGGATATTTAAGGTGTAACGAAGTGGAGGTTCTTGTCAACAGAGCAGCCCTAAACTTTGGGGTGCCTGTGTCTTGCTGATTTTTCATTTTCCCAATTTATACGCCCATGACTGGAAGTGCCCTATGCTCTCTAAGCTGAGTTTTTTAGATGTTTCAGGACACACCGTACACTTCTCCAGAGTGGCTGTTGGCAATTTACCTCCCACCCATCAGCGTAGCAAGGCTCCCGTTGCTCCATGGCCTGTCCTGCATTTCTGGTTTTGATACTTTATTCAGCATGGCCCTTTTGACCGATGGGAAGCGAGACTTCTTTGTAGCGCTGATTTGCCTTTCCAGGTTGCTTGTTTGGCCAAAAAGGGCGTATGCGTTTTTTCCTGAATATATTCAGGAAAAAACGCATACGCCCTTTTTGGCCAAGGGCATCATGGTCGAGGTTTTGCCGCTTTTCCTGAGCTTTAAAGGCGATTCGACTCTACCTCCTGAAATCTGTTTCCTGCTATTCTGCCTTGCTTTCAAATCCTCTTCGTTGCCTTCCCTCAATATATTTGTGGACGAGAGTTATCATTTCTAACTCTGCAGGTTTGTGAATTGCAGTGCCCCTGAGCTCCATTTTTCAACTCGCTTTCTTCGGAGCTGGCCGCAAAAGCGCAGGATTGCTTCAGGCCCTATTCTGGTTCCGGGCGGCAGGCTGAGCCTGTGGTTAATTCTTCTTCCTGATGGGAAAATAGAGTGACCTGTGCCTGTCCCAACACCTAGAGCTAGTCTCTCACTGGTTCCCCCTCTTCCCGTTCATCCTCAGGACAAATTGCAACCTGTACGGAACAGGAGGTTAAAGGTGCTGATTCTCGAAGGAGGGAGATTGCTAGTAAAGCGGCTGTAATGGCCAACCCGAGCACAAGGAGATGAGAAATGAGGTGCGTTTTAGAAACCTTTCCCGATCACACCGTGTACCATCTTCCGAGTTTCTCATGCATGTTTTCGATGTAGGAAGATGCCCTTGAACCTGGAGATTTTGGACCCATGGGATGGGTACCACGCAGTATTACTTTAAAGGGTCTGCGTTTGCTCACCCAACCTCACCAAACCTCTCAGCCCCAAGAGTGTCCACCCTTATGTCTCAATCTGCTGTGGGTCTAGAGATGGTCTATCCAGGTGGCATCACAGCCCCTGAACGAATTTTGTAAGAATTTCTCTCTCTTTCACTGTCTTTGTTTCACGGGTTTTTAAAAGTCATTGATTTTTATAATGGGGTTTAGCTGCTTTTCACTGGTGTGTTTATGCCGCTTTACACCCACTTGACTCACTTACAGAGGGATATCAATACATTGGTTTTAAGATTCTTACTAGTCAGATATATTCTTGGGCGGTGAACAGGGGGTGTTTAGTCCACTTCACTGAGCAAGGAGTAGGTCTTGTCTATTACATATTGGGTTTATGGAACGGTATCTGAGCTAATTTGAAACCCTTGTTTTATGCATCACCCCACCTCACCTTTCCCGTTAAGCAGCCATAGTGTGTCTTCTAAACGTGTGACGCTGTTCTGTTTTGTAATTCAGTTCAAGTGTAGCGGTTTTTACATTCCCTCTCTAAGTGATATCTTATGATAAGTGTCTTTTTCTGTGTGACTTATTTCACTTAGAATCGTCGTACCTAAATCCTCTCATCATGCTGCTACTAGCCTTATGACGTTAATTTCATGGCTGAGTGATATGCCATTGTACATAAGGACCACAACTTCCTTATCCATTTTTCTCTTTCCTTTGAGATTTAAGGTGTAACGAAGTGGAGGTTCTTGTCAACAGAGCAGCCCTAAACTTTGGGGTGCCTGTGTCTTGCTGATTTTTAGTTTTCCCAATTTATACGCCCATGAGTGGAAGTGCCCTATGCTCTCTAAGCTGAGTTTTTTAGATGTTTCAGGACACCCCGTACTCTTCTCCAGAGTGGCTGTTGGCAATTTACATCCCGCCCATCAGCGTAGCAAGGCTCCCGTTTCTCCATGGCCTGTCCTGCATTTCTGGTTTTGACACTTTATTCAGCATGGCCCTTTTGACCGATGGGAAGCGAGACTTCTTTGTAGCGCTGATTTGCCTTTCCAGGTTGCTTGGTTGGCCAAAAAGGGCGTATGCGTTTTTTCCTGAATATATTCAGGAAAAAACGCATACGCCCTTTTTGGCCAAGGGCATCATGGTCGAGGTTTTGCCGCTTTTCCTGTGCTTTAAAGGCGATTCGAATCTACCTCCTGAAATCTGTTTCCTGCAATTCTGCCTTGCTTTCAAATCCTCTTCGTTGCCTTCCCTCAATATATTTGTGGACGAGAGTTATCATTTATAACTCTGCAGGTTCGTGAATTGCAGTGCCCCTGAGCTCGATTTTTCAACTCGCTTTTTTGGGAGCTGGCGGCAAAAGCACAGGATTGCTTCAGGCCCTGTTCTGCTTCCGGGCGGCAGGCTGAACCTGTGGTTATTTCTTCTTCCTGATGGGAAAATAGAGTGACCTGTGCCTGTCCCCACACCTACACCTAGTCTCTCATTGGTTCCCCCTCTTCCCGTTCATCCTCAGGACAAATTTGCAACCTGTACAGAACAGGAGGTTAAAGGTGCTCATTCTCCAAGGAGGGAGATTGCTAGTAAAGCTGCTGTAATGGCGAGCCCGAGCACAAGGAGATGAGAAATGAGGTGCGATTTAGAAATCTGTCCCGATCACACGGTGTACCATCTTCTGGGTTTCTCATGCATGTTTTCGATGTAGGAAGATGCCCTTGAACCTGGAGATTTTGGACCCATGGGATGGGTACCACGCAGTATTACTTTAAAGGGTCTGCATTTGCTCACCCAACCTCACCAAACCTCTCAGCCCGAAGAGTGTCCACCCTTTTGTCTCAATCAGCTGTGGGTCTAGAGATGGTCAATAAAGGTGGCATCCCAGCCCCTGAACGAATTTTGTAAGAATTTCTCTCTCTTTCACTGTCTTTGTTTCACGGGTTTTTAAAAGTAATTGATTTTTATAATGGGGTTTAGCTGCCTTTCACTGCTGTGTTTATGCCGCTTTACACCCACTTGACTCACTTACAGAGGGATATCAATACTTTGGTTTTAAGATTCTTACTAGTCAGATATATTCTTGGGCGGTGAACAGGGGGTGTTGAGTCCAGTTCACTGAGCAAGGAGTAGGTCTTGTCTATTACATATTGGGTTCATGGAACGGTATCTGAGCTAATTTGAAACCCTTGTTTTATGCATCACCCCACCTCACCTTTCCCGTTAAGCAGCCATAGTGTGTCTTCTAAACGTGTGACGCTGTTCTGTTTTGTAATTCAGTTCAAGTGTAGCGGTTTTTACATTCCCTCTCTAAGTGATATCTTATGATAAGTGATTTTTTCTGTGTGACTTATTTCACTTAGAATCGTCGTACCTAAATCCTCTAATCATGCTGCTACTAGCCTTATGACGTTAATTTCATGGCTGAGTGATATGCCATTGTACATATGGACAACAACTTCCTTATCCATTTTTCTCTTTCCTGCGATATTTAAGGTGTAACGAAGTGGAGGTTTTGTCAACAGAGCAACCCTAAACTTTGGGGTGCCTGTGTCCTACTGATTTTTAGTTTTCCCAATTTATACGCCCATGAGTGGAAGTGCCCTATGCTCTCTAAGCTGAGTTTTTTAGATGTTTCAGGACACCCCGTACCCTTCTCCAGAGTGGCTGTTGGCAATTTACATCCCGCCCATCAGCGTAGCAAGGCTCCCGTTTCTCCATGGCCTGTCCTGCATTTCTGGTTTTGACACTTTATTCAGCATGGCCCTTTTGACCGATGGGAAGCGAGACTTCTTTGTAGCGCTGATTTGCCTTTCCAGGTTGCTTGGTTGGCCAAAAAGGGCGTATGCGTTTTTTCCTGAATATATTCAGGAAAAAACGCATACGCCCTTTTTGGCCAAGGGCATCATGGTCGAGGTTTTGCCGCTTTTCCTGAGCTTTAAAGGCGATTCGACTCTACCTCCTGAAATCTGTTTCCTGCAATTCTGCCTTGCTTTCAAATCCTCTTCGTTGCCTTCCCTCAATATATTTGTGGACGAGAGTTATCATTTCTAACTCTGCAGGTTTGTGAATTGCAGTGCCCCTGAGCTCCATTTTTCAACTCGCTTTCTTCGGAGCTGGCCGCAAAAGCGCAGGATTGCTTCAGGCCCTATTCTGGTTCCGGGCGGCAGGCTGAGCCTGTGGTTAATTCTTCTTCCTGATGGGAAAATAGAGTGACCTGTGCCTGTCCCAACACCTAGAGCTAGTCTCTCACTGGTTCCCCCTCTTCCCGTTCATCCTCAGGACAAATTGCAACCTGTACGGAACAGGAGGTTAAAGGTGCTGATTCTCGAAGGAGGGAGATTGCTAGTAAAGCGGCTGTAATGGCCAACCCGAGCACAAGGAGATGAGAAATGAGGTGCGTTTTAGAAACCTTTCCCGATCACACCGTGTACCATCTTCCGAGTTTCTCATGCATGTTTTCGATGTAGGAAGATGCCCTTGAACCTGGAGATTTTGGACCCATGGGATGGGTACCACGCAGTATTACTTTAAAGGGTCTGCGTTTGCTCACCCAACCTCACCAAACCTCTCAGCCCCAAGAGTGTCCACCCTTATGTCTCAATCTGCTGTGGGTCTAGAGATGGTCTATCCAGGTGGCATCACAGCCCCTGAACGAATTTTGTAAGAATTTCTCTCTCTTTCACTGTCTTTGTTTCACGGGTTTTTAAAAGTAATTGATTTTTATAATGGGGTTTAGCTGCTTTTCACTGCTGTGTTTATGCCGCTTTACACCCACTTGACTCACTTACAGAGGGATATCAATACATTGGTTTTAAGATTCTTACTAGTCAGATATATTCTTGGGCGGTGAACAGGGGGTGTTGAGTCCAGTTCACTGAGCAAGGAGTAGGTCTTGTCTATTACATATTGGGTTTATGGAACGGTATCTGAGCTAATTTGAAACCCTTGTTTTATGCATCACCCCACCTCACCTTTCCCGTTAAGCAGCCATAGTGTGTCTTCGAAACGTGTGACGCTGTTCTGTTTTGTAATTCAGTTCAAGTGTAGCGGTTTTTACATTCCCTCTCTAAGTGATATCTTATGATAAGTGTCTTTTTCTGTGTGACTTATTTCACTTAGAATCGTCGTAACTAAATCCTCTCATCATGCTGCTACTAGCCTTATGACGTTAATTTCATGGCTCAGTGATATGCCATTGTACATAAGGACCACAACTTCCTTATCCATTTTTCTCTTTCCTGTGATATTTAAGGTGTAACGAAGTGGAGGTTCTTGTCAACAGAGCAGCCCTAAACTTTGGGGTGCCTGTGTCTTGCTGATTTTTAGTTTTCCCAATTTATACGCCCATGAGTGGAAGTGCCCTACGCTCTCTAAGCTGAGTTTTTTAGATGTTTCAGGACACCCCGTACTCTTCTCCAGAGTGGCTGTTGGCAATTTACATCCCGCCCATCACCGTAGCAAGGCTCCCGTTTCTCCATGGCCTGTCCTGCATTTCTGGTTTTGACACTTTATTCAGCATGGCCCTTTTGACCGATGGGAAGCGAGACTTCTTTGTAGCGCTGATTTGCCTTTCTAGGTTGCTTGGTTGGCCAAAAAGGGCGTATGCGTTTTTTCCTGAATATATTCAGGAAAAAACGCATACGCCCTTTTTGGCCAAGGGCATCATGGTCGAGGTTTTGCCGCTTTTCCTGTGCTTTAAAGGCGATTCGAATCTACCTCCTGAAATCTGTTTCCTGCAATTCTGCCTTGCTTTCAAATCCTCTTCGTTGCCTTCCCTCAATATATTTGTGGACGAGAGTTATCATTTATAACTCTGCAGGTTCGTGAATTGCAGTGCCCCTGAGCTCGATTTTTCAACTCGCTTTTTTGGGAGCTGGCGGCAAAAGCACAGGATTGCTTCAGGCCCTGTTCTGCTTCCGGGCGGCAGGCTGAACCTGTGGTTATTTCTTCTTCCTGATGGGAAAATAGAGTGACCTGTGCCTGTCCCAACACCTAGATCTAGTCTCTCACTGGTTCCACCTCTTCCCGTTCATCCTCAGGACAAATTGCAACCTGTACGGAACAGGAGGTTGAAGGTGCTGATTCTCGAAGGAGGGAGATTGCTAGTAAAGCGGCTGTAATGGCCAACCCGAGCACAAGGAGATGAGAAATGAGGTGCGTTTTAGAAACCTTTCCCGATCACACGGTGTACCATCTTCTGGGTTTCTCATGCATGTTTTCGATGTAGGAAGATGCCCTTGAACCTGGAGATTTTGGACCCATGGGATGGGTACCACGCAGTATTACTTTAAAGGGTCTGCCTTTTCTCACCGAACCTAACCAAACCTCTCAGCCCCAAGAGTGTCCACCCTTATGTCTCAATCAGCTGTGGGTCTAGAGATGGTCAATCCAGGTGGCATCACAGCCCCTGAACGAATTTTGTAAGAATTTTTCTCTCTTTCACTGTCTTTGTTTCACGGGTTTTTAAAATTAATTGATTTTTATAATGGGATTTAGCTGCTTTTCACTGCTGTGTTTATGCCGCTTTACACCCACTTGACTCACTTACAGAGGGATATCAATACATTGGTTTTAAGATTCTTACTAGTCAGATATATTCTTGGGCGGTGAACAGGGGGTGTTGAGTCCAGTTCACTGAGCAAGGAGTAGGTCTTGTCTATTACATATTGGGTTTATGGAACGGTATCTGAGCTAATTTGAAACCCTTGTTTTATGCATCACCCCACCTCACCTTTCCCGTTAAGCAGCCATAGTGTGTCTTCTAAACGTGTGACGCTGTTCTGTTTTGTAATTCAGTTCAAGTGTAGCGGTTTTTACATTCCCTCTCTAAGTGATATCTTATGATAAGTGTCTTTTTCTGTGTGACTTATTTCACTTAGAATCGTCGTACCTAAATCCTCTCATCATGCTGCTACTAGCCTTATGACGTTAATTTCATGGCTGAGTGATATGCCATTGTACATAAGGACCACAAATTCCTTATCCATTTTTCTCTTTCCTGGGATATTTAAGGTGTAACGAAGTGGAGGTTCTTGTCAACAGAGCAGCCCTAAACTTTGGGGTGCCTGTGTCTTGCTGATTTTTCATTTTCCCAATTTATACGCCCATGAGTGGAAGTGCCCTATGCTCTCTAAGCTGAGTTTTTTAGATGTTTCAGGACACCCTGTACTCTTCTCCAGAGTGGCTGTTGGCAATTTACATCCCGCCCATCAGCGTAGCAAGGCTCCCGTTTCTCCATGGCCTGTCCTGCATTTCTGGTTTTGACACTTTATTCAGCATGGCCCTTTTGACCGATGGGAAGCGAGACTTCTTTGTAGCGCTGATTTGCCTTTCCAGGTTGCTTGGTTGGCCAAAAAGGGCGTATGCGTTTTTTCCTGAATATATTCAGGAAAAAACGCATACGCCCTTTTTGGCCAAGGGCATCATTGTCGAGGTTTTGCCGCTTTTCCTGAGCTTTAAAGGCGATTCGACTCTACCTCCTGAAATCTGTTTCCTGCAATTCTGCCTTGCTTTCAAATCCTCTTCGTTGCCTTCCCTCAATATATTTGTGGACGAGAGTTATCATTTCTAACTCTGCAGGTTTGTGAATTGCAGTGCCCCTGAGCTCGATTTTTCAACTCGCTTTTTTGGGAGCTGGCGGCAAAACCACAGGATTGCTTCAGGCCCTGTTCTGCTTCCGGGCGGCAGGATGAACCTGTGGTTAATTCTTCTTCCTGATGGGAAAATAGAGCGAACTGTGCCTGTCCCAACACCTAGAGATAGTCTCTCACTGGTTCCCCCTCTTCCCGTTCATCCTCAGGACAAATTGCAACCTGTACGGAACAGGAGGTTAAAGGTGCTGATTCTCGAAGGAGGGAGATTGCTAGTAAAGTGGCTGTAATGGCCAACCCGAGCACAAGGAGATGAGAAATGAGGTGCGTTTTAGAAACCTTTCCCGATCACACGGTGTACCATCTTCTGGGTTTCTCATGCATGTTTTCGATGTAGTAAGATGCCCTTGAACCTGGAGATTTTGGACCCATGGGATGGGTACCACGCAGTATTACTTTAAAGGGTCTGCCTTTTCTCACCGAACCTAACTAAACCTCTCAGCCCCAAGAGTGTCCACCCTTATGTCTCAATCAGCTGTGGGTCTAGAGACGGTCAATCCAGGTGGCATCACAGCCCCTGAACGAATTTTGTAAGAATTTCTCTCTCTTTCACTGTCTTTGTTTCACGGGGTTTTAAAAGTAATTGATTTTTATAATGGGGTTTAGCTGCTTTTCACTGCTGTGTTTATGCCCCTTTACACCCACTTGACTCACTTACAGAGGGATATCAATACATTGGTTTTAAGATTCTTACTAGTCAGATATATTCTTGGGCGGTGAACAGGGGGTGTTGAGTCCATTTCACTGAGCAAGGAGTAGGTCTTGTCTATTACATATTGGGTTTATGGAACGGTATCTGAGCTCATTTGAAACCCTTGTTTTATGCATCACCCACCTCACCTTTCCTGTTAAGCAGCCATAGTGTGTCTTCTAAACGTGTGACGCTGTTCTGTTTTGTAATTCAGTTCAAGTGTAGCGGTTTTTACATTCCCTCTCTAAGTGATATCTTATGATAAGTGTCTTTTTCTGTGTGACTTATTTCACTTAGAATCGTCGTACCTAAATCCTCTCATCATGCTGCTACTAGCCTTATGACGTTAATTTCATGGCTGAGTGATATGCCATTGTACATAAGGACCACAACTTCCTTATCCATTTTTCTCTTTCCTTTGAGATTTAAGGTGTAACGAAGTGGAGGTTCTTGTCAACAGAGCAGCCCTAAACTTTGGGGTGCCTGTGTCTTGCTGATTTTTAGTTTTCCCAATTTATACGCCCATGAGTGGAAGTGCCCTATGCTCTCTAAGCTGAGTTTTTTAGATGTTTCAGGACACCCCGTACTCTTCTCCAGAGTGGCTGTTGGCAATTTACATCCCGCCCATCAGCGTAGCAAGGCTCCCGTTTCTCCATGGCCTGTCCTGCATTTCTGGTTTTGACACTTTATTCAGCATGGCCCTTTTGACCGATGGGAAGCGAGACTTCTTTGTAGCACTGATTTGCCTTTCCAGGTTGCTTGGTTGGCCAAAAAGGGCGTATGCGTTTTTTCCTGAATATATTCAGGAAAAAACGCATACGCCCTTTTTGGCCAAGGGCATCATGGTCGAGGTTTTGCCGCTTTTCCTGTGCTTTAAAGGCGATTCGAATCTACCTCCTGAAATCTGTTTCCTGCAATTCTGCCTTGCTTTCAAATCCTCTTCGTTGCCTTCCCTCAATATATTTGTGGACGAGAGTTATCATTTATAACTCTGCAGGTTCGTGAATTGCAGTGCCCCTGAGCTCGATTTTTCAACTCGCTTTTTTGGGAGCTGGCGGCAAAAGCACAGGATTGCTTCAGGCCCTGTTCTGCTTCCGGGCGGCAGTCTGAACCTGTGCTTAATTCTTCTTCCTGATGGGAAAATAGAGTGACCTGTGCCTGTCCCCACACCTACACCTAGTCTCTCATTGGTTCCCCCTCTTCCCGTTCATCCTCAGGACAAATTTGCAACCTGTACAGAACAGGAGGTTAAAGGTGCTCATTCTCCAAGGAGGGAGATTGCTAGTAAAGCTGCTGTAATGGCGAGCCCGAGCACAAGGAGATGAGAAATGAGGTGCGATTTAGAAATCTGTCCCGATCACACGGTGTACCATCTTCTGGGTTTCTCATGCATGTTTTCGATGTAGGAAGATGCCCTTGAACCTGGAGATTTTGGACCCATGGGATGGGTACCACGCAGTATTACTTTAAAGGGTCTGCATTTGCTCACCCAACCTCACCAAACCTCTCAGCCCGAAGAGTGTCCACCCTTTTGTCTCAATCAGCTGTGGGTCTAGAGATGGTCAATAAAGGTGGCATCCCAGCCCCTGAACGAATTTTGTAAGAATTTCTCTCTCTTTCACTGTCTTTGTTTCACGGGTTTTTAAAAGTAATTGATTTTTATAATGGGGTTTAGCTGCCTTTCACTGCTGTGTTTATGCTGCTTTACACCCACTTGACTCACTTACAGAGGGATATCAATACATTGGTTTTAAGATTCTTACTAGTCAGATATATTCTTGGGCGGTGAACAGGGGGTGTTTAGTCCACTTCACTGAGCAAGGAGTAGGTCTTGTCTATTACATATTGGGTTTATGGAACGGTATCTGAGCTAATTTGAAACCCTTGTTTTATGCATCACCCCACCTCACCTTTCCCGTTAAGCAGCCATAGTGTGTCTTCTAAACGTGTGACGCTGTTCTGTTTTGTAATTCAGTTCAAGTGTAGCGGTTTTTACATTCCCTCTCTAAGTGATATCTTATGATAAGTGTCTTTTTCTGTGTGACTTATTTCACTTAGAATCGTCATACCTAAATCCTCTCATCATGCTGCTACTAGCCTTATGATGTTAATTTCATGGCTGAGTGATATGCCATTGTACAGAAGGACCACAACTTCCTTATCCATTTTTCTCTTTCCTGGGATATTTAAGGTGTAACGAAGTGGAGGTTCTTGTCAACAGAGCAGCCCTAAACTTTGGGGTGCCTGTGTCTTGCTGATTTTTAGTTTTCCCAATTTATACGCCCATGAGTGGAAGTGCCCTATGCTCTCTAAGCTGAGTTTTTTAGATGTTTCAGGACACACCGTACACTTCTCCAGAGTGGCTGTTTGCAATTTACATCGCGCCTATCAGCGAAGCAAGGCTCCCGTTTCTCCATGGCCTGTCCTGCATTTCTGGTTTTGACACTTTATTCAGCATGGCCCTTTTGACCGATGGGAAGCGAGACTTCTTTGTAGCGCTGATTTGCCTTTCCAGGTTGCTTGGTTGGCCAAAAAGGGCGTATGCGTTTTTTCCTGAATATATTCAGGAAAAAACGCATACGCCCTTTTTGGCCAAGGGCATCATGGTCGAGGTTTTGCCGCTTTTCCTGTGCTTTAAAGGCGATTCGACTCTACCTCCTGAAATCTGTTTCCAGCAATTCTGCCTTGCTTTCAAATCCTCCTCGTTGCCTTCCCTCAATATATTTGTGGACGAGAGTTATCATTTATAACTCTGCAGGTTTGTGAATTGCAGTGCCCCTGAGCTCGATTTTTCAACTCGCTTTTTTGGGAGCTGGCGGCAAAAGCACAGGATTGCTTCAGGCCCTGTTCTGCTTCCGGGCGGCAGGCTGAACCTGTGGTTAATTCTTCTTCCTGATGGGAAAATAGAGTGACCTGTGCCTGTCCCAACACCTAGAGCTAGTCTCTCATTGGTTCCCCCTCTTCCCGTTTATCCTCAGGACAAATTGCAACCTGTTCGGAACAGAAGGTTAAAGGGGCTGATTCTCCAAGGAGGGAGATTGCTAGTAAAGCGGCTGTAATGGCCAACCCGAGCACAAGGAGATGAGAAATGAGGTGCGTTTAAGAAACCTTTCCTGATCACACGGTGTACCATCTTCTGGGTTTCTCATGCATGTTTTCGATGTAGGAAGATGCCCTTGAACCTGGAGATTTTGGACCCATGGGATGGGTACCACGCAGTATTACTTTAAAGGGTCTGCCTTTTCTCACCGAACCTAACCAAACCTCTCAGCCCCAAGAGTGTCCACCCTTATGTCTCAATCAGCTGTGGGTCTAGAGATGGTCAATCCAGGTGGCATCACAGCCCCTGAACGAATTTTGTAAGAATTTCTCTCTCTTTCACTGTCTTTGTTTCACGGGTTTTTAAAAGTAATTGATTTTTATAATGGGGTTTAGCTGCTTTTCACTGCTGTGTTTATGCCGCTTTACACCCACTTGACTCACTTACAGAGGGATATCAATACTTTGGTTTTAAGATTCTTACTAGTCAGATATATTCTTGGGCGGTGAACAGGGGGTGTTGAGTCCAGTTCACTGAGCAAGGAGTAGGTCTTGTCTATTACATATTGGGTTCATGGAACGGTATCTGAGCTAATTTGAAACCCTTGTTTTATGCATCACCCCACCTCACCTTTCCCGTTAAGCAGCCATAGTGTGTCTTCTAAACGTGTGACGCTGTTCTGTTTTGTAATTCAGTTCAAGTGTAGCGGTTTTTACATTCCCTCTCTAAGTGATATCTTATGATAAGTGATTTTTTCTGTGTGACTTATTTCACTTAGAATCGTCGTACCTAAATCCTCTAATCATGCTGCTACTAGCCTTATGACGTTAATTTCATGGCTGAGTGATATGCCATTGTACATATGGACAACAACTTCCTTATCCATTTTTCTCTTTCCTGCGATATTTAAGGTGTAACGAAGTGGAGGTTTTGTCAACAGAGCAACCCTAAACTTTGGGGTGCCTGTGTCCTACTGATTTTTAGTTTTCCCAATTTATACGCCCATGAGTGGAAGTGCCCTATGCTCTCTAAGCTGAGTTTTTTAGATGTTTCAGGACACCCCGTACCCTTCTCCAGAGTGGCTGTTGGCAATTTACATCCCGCCCATCTGCGTAGCAAGGCTCCCGTTTCTCCATGGCCTGTCCTGCATTTCTGGTTTTGACACTTTATTCAGCATGGCCCTTTTGACCGATGGGAAGCGAGACTTCTTTGTAGCGCTGATTTGCCTTTCCAGGTTGCTTGGTTGGCCAAAAAGGGCGTATGCGTTTTTTCCTGAATATATTCAGGAAAAAACGCATACGCCCTTTTTGGCCAAGGGCATCATGGTCGAGGTTTTGCCGCTTTTCCTGAGCTTTAAAGGCGATTCGACTCTACCTCCTGAAATCTGTTTCCTGCAATTCTGCCTTGCTTTCAAATCCTCTTCGTTGCCTTCCCTCAATATATTTGTGGACGAGAGTTATCATTTCTAACTCTGCAGGTTTGTGAATTGCAGTGCCCCTGAGCTCCATTTTTCAACTCGCTTTCTTCGGAGCTGGCCGCAAAAGCGCAGGATTGCTTCAGGCCCTATTCTGGTTCCGGGCGGCAGGCTGAGCCTGTGGTTAATTCTTCTTCCTGATGGGAAAATAGAGTGACCTGTGCCTGTCCCAACACCTAGAGCTAGTCTCTCACTGGTTCCCCCTCTTCCCGTTCATCCTCAGGACAAATTGCAACCTGTACGGAACAGGAGGTTAAAGGTGCTGATTCTCGAAGGAGGGAGATTGCTAGTAAAGCGGCTGTAATGGCCAACCCGAGCACAAGGAGATGAGAAATGAGGTGCGTTTTAGAAACCTTTCCCGATCACACCGTGTACCATCTTCCGAGTTTCTCATGCATGTTTTCGATGTAGGAAGATGCCCTTGAACCTGGAGATTTTGGACCCATGGGATGGGTACCACGCAGTATTACTTTAAAGGGTCTGCGTTTGCTCACCCAACCTCACCAAACCTCTCAGCCCCAAGAGTGTCCACCCTTATGTCTCAATCTGCTGTGGGTCTAGAGATGGTCTATCCAGGTGGCATCACAGCCCCTGAACGAATTTTGTAAGAATTTCTCTCTCTTTCACTGTCTTTGTTTCACGGGTTTTTAAAAGTCATTGATTTTTATAATGGGGTTTAGCTGCTTTTCACTGGTGTGTTTATGCCGCTTTACACCCACTTGACTCACTTACAGAGGGATATCAATACATTGGTTTTAAGATTCTTACTAGTCAGATATATTCTTGGGCGGTGAACAGGGGGTGTTTAGTCCACTTCACTGAGCAAGGAGTAGGTCTTGTCTATTACATATTGGGTTTATGGAACGGTATCTGAGCTAATTTGAAACCCTTGTTTTATGCATCACCCCACCTCACCTTTCCCGTTAAGCAGCCATAGTGTGTCTTCTAAACGTGTGACGCTGTTCTGTTTTGTAATTCAGTTCAAGTGTAGCGGTTTTTACATTCCCTCTCTAAGTGATATCTTATGATAAGTGTCTTTTTCTGTGTGACTTATTTCACTTAGAATCGTCGTACCTAAATCCTCTCTTCATGCTGCTACTAGCCTTATGACGTTAATTTCATGGCTGAGTGATATGCCATTGTACATAAGGACCACAACTTCCTTATCCATTTTTCTCTTTCCTTTGAGATTTAAGGTGTAACGAAGTGGAGGTTCTTGTCAACAGAGCAGCCCTAAACTTTGGGGTGCCTGTGTCTTGCTGATTTTTAGTTTTCCCAATTTATACGCCCATGAGTGGAAGTGCCCTATGCTCTCTAAGCTGAGTTTTTTAGATGTTTCAGGACACCCCGTACTCTTCTCCAGAGTGGCTGTTGGCAATTTACATCCCGCCCATCAGCGTAGCAAGGCTCCCGTTTCTCCATGGCCTGTCCTGCATTTCTGGTTTTGACACTTTATTCAGCATGGCCCTTTTGACCGATGGGAAGCGAGACTTCTTTGTAGCGCTGATTTGCCTTTCCAGGTTGCTTGGTTGGCCAAAAAGGGCGTATGCGTTTTTTCCTGAATATATTCAGGAAAAAACGCATACGCCCTTTTTGGCCAAGGGCATCATGGTCGAGGTTTTGCCGCTTTTCCTGTGCTTTAAAGGCGATTCGACTCTACCTCCTGAAATCTGTTTCCTGCAATTCTGCCTTGCTTTCAAATCCTCTTCGTTGCCTTCCCTCAATATATTTGTGGACGAGAGTTATCATTTATAACTCTGCAGGTTCGTGAATTGCAGTGCCCCTGAGCTCGATTTTTCAACTCGCTTTTTTGGGAGCTGGCGGCAAAAGCACAGGATTGCTTCAGGCCCTGTTCTGCTTCCGGGCGGCAGGCTGAACCTGTGGTTATTTCTTCTTCCTGATGGGAAAATAGAGTGACCTGTGCCTGTCCCCACACCTACACCTAGTCTCTCATTGGTTCCCCCTCTTCCCGTTCATCCTCAGGACAAATTTGCAACCTGTACAGAACAGGAGGTTAAAGGTGCTCATTCTCCAAGGAGGGAGATTGCTAGTAAAGCTGCTGTAATGGCGAGCCCGAGCACAAGGAGATGAGAAATGAGGTGCGATTTAGAAATCTGTCCCGATCACACGGTGTACCATCTTCTGGGTTTCTCATGCATGTTTTCGATGTAGGAAGATGCCCTTGAACCTGGAGATTTTGGACCCATGGGATGGGTACCACGCAGTATTACTTTAAAGGGTCTGCATTTGCTCACCCAACCTCACCAAACCTCTCAGCCCGAAGAGTGTCCACCCTTTTGTCTCAATCAGCTGTGGGTCTAGAGATGGTCAATAAAGGTGGCATCCCAGCCCCTGAACGAATTTTGTAAGAATTTCTCTCTCTTTCACTGTCTTTGTTTCACGGGTTTTTAAAAGTAATTGATTTTTATAATGGGGTTTAGCTGCCTTTCACTGCTGTGTTTATGCCGCTTTACACCCACTTGACTCACTTACAGAGGGATATCAATACTTTGGTTTTAAGATTCTTACTAGTCAGATATATTCTTGGGCGGTGAACAGGGGGTGTTGAGTCCAGTTCACTGAGCAAGGAGTAGGTCTTGTCTATTACATATTGGGTTCATGGAACGGTATCTGAGCTAATTTGAAACCCTTGTTTTATGCATCACCCCACCTCACCTTTCCCGTTAAGCAGCCATAGTGTGTCTTCTAAACGTGTGACGCTGTTCTGTTTTGTAATTCAGTTCAAGTGTAGCGGTTTTTACATTCCCTCTCTAAGTGATATCTTATGATAAGTGATTTTTTCTGTGTGACTTATTTCACTTAGAATCGTCGTACCTAAATCCTCTAATCATGCTGCTACTAGCCTTATGACGTTAATTTCATGGCTGAGTGATATGCCATTGTACATATGGACAACAACTTCCTTATCCATTTTTCTCTTTCCTGCGATATTTAAGGTGTAACGAAGTGGAGGTTTTGTCAACAGAGCAACCCTAAACTTTGGGGTGCCTGTGTCCTACTGATTTTTAGTTTTCCCAATTTATACGCCCATGAGTGGAAGTGCCCTATGCTCTCTAAGCTGAGTTTTTTAGGTGTTTCAGGACACCCCGTACCCTTCTCCAGAGTGGCTGTTGGCAATTTACATCCCGCCCATCAGCGTAGCAAGGCTCCCGTTTCTCCATGGCCTGTCCTGCATTTCTGGTTTTGACACTTTATTCAGCATGGCCCTTTTGACCGATGGGAAGCGAGACTTCTTTGTAGCGCTGATTTGCCTTTCCAGGTTGCTTGCTTGGCCAAAAAGGGCGTATGCGTTTTTTCCTGAATATATTCAGGAAAAAACGCATACGCCCTTTTTGGCCAAGGGCATCATGGTCGAGGTTTTGCCGCTTTTCCTGAGCTTTAAAGGCGATTCGACTCTACCTCCTGAAATCTGTTTCCTGCAATTCTGCCTTGCTTTCAAATCCTCTTCGTTGCCTTCCCTCAATATATTTGTGGACGAGAGTTATCATTTCTAACTCTGCAGGTTTGTGAATTGCAGTGCCCCTGAGCTCCATTTTTCAACTCGCTTTCTTCGGAGCTGGCCGCAAAAGCGCAGGATTGCTTCAGGCCCTATTCTGGTTCCGGGCGGCAGGCTGAGCCTGTGGTTAATTCTTCTTCCTGATGGGAAAATAGAGTGACCTGTGCCTGTCCCAACACCTAGAGCTAGTCTCTCACTGGTTCCCCCTCTTCCCGTTCATCCTCAGGACAAATTGCAACCTGTACGGAACAGGAGGTTAAAGGTGCTGATTCTCGAAGGAGGGAGATTGCTAGTAAAGCGGCTGTAATGGCCAACCCGAGCACAAGGAGATGAGAAATGAGGTGCGTTTTAGAAACCTTTCCCGATCACACCGTGTACCATCTTCCGAGTTTCTCATGCATGTTTTCGATGTAGGAAGATGCCCTTGAACCTGGAGATTTTGGACCCATGGGATGGGTACCACGCAGTATTACTTTAAAGGGTCTGCGTTTGCTCACCCAACCTCACCAAACCTCTCAGCCCCAAGAGTGTCCACCCTTATGTCTCAATCTGCTGTGGGTCTAGAGATGGTCTATCCAGGTGGCATCACAGCCCCTGAACGAATTTTGTAAGAATTTCTCTCTCTTTCACTGTCTTTGTTTCACGGGTTTTTAAAAGTCATTGATTTTTATAATGGGGTTTAGCTGCTTTTCACTGGTGTGTTTATGCCGCTTTACACCCACTTGACTCACTTACAGAGGGATATCAATACATTGGTTTTAAGATTCTTACTAGTCAGATATATTCTTGGGCGGTGAACAGGGGGTGTTTAGTCCACTTCACTGAGCAAGGAGTAGGTCTTGTCTATTACATATTGGGTTTATGGAACGGTATCTGAGCTAATTTGAAACCCTTGTTTTATGCATCACCCCACCTCACCTTTCCTGTTAAGCAGCCATAGTGTGTCTTCTAAACGTGTGACGCTGTTCTGTTTTGTAATTCAGTTCAAGTGTAGCGGTTTTTACATTCCCTCTCTAAGTGATATCTTATGATAAGTGTCTTTTTCTGTGTGACTTATTTCACTTAGAATCGTCGTACCTAAATCCTCTCATCATGCTGCTACTAGCCTTATGACGTTAATTTCATGGCTGAGTGATATGCCATTGTACATAAGGACCACAACTTCCTTATCCATTTTTCTCTTTCCTTTGAGATTTAAGGTGTAACGAAGTGGAGGTTCTTGTCAACAGAGCAGCCCTAAACTTTGGGGTGCCTGTGTCTTGCTGATTTTTAGTTTTCCCAATTTATAAGCCCATGAGTGGAAGTGCCCTATGCTCTCTAAGCTGAGTTTTTTAGATGTTTCAGGACACCCCGTACTCTTCTCCAGAGTGGCTGTTGGCAATTTACATCCCGCCCATCAGCGTAGCAAGGCTCCCGTTTCTCCATGGCCTGTCCTGCATTTCTGGTTTTGACACTTTATTCAGCATGGCCCTTTTGACCGATGGGAAGCGAGACTTCTTTGTAGCGCTGATTTGCCTTTCCAGGTTGCTTGGTTGGCCAAAAAGGGCGTATGCGTTTTTTCCTGAATATATTCAGGAAAAAACGCATACGCCCTTTTTGGCCAAGGGCATCATGGTCGAGGTTTTGCCGCTTTTCCTGTGCTTTAAAGGCGATTCGAATCTACCTCCTGAAATCTGTTTCCTGCAATTCTGCCTTGCTTTCAAATCCTCTTCGTTGCCTTCCCTCAATATATTTGTGGACGAGAGTTATCATTTATAACTCTGCAGGTTCGTGAATTGCAGTGCCCCTGAGCTCGATTTTTCAACTCGCTTTTTTGGGAGCTGGCGGCAAAAGCACAGGATTGCTTCAGGCCCTGTTCTGCTTCCGGGCGGCAGGCTGAACCTGTGGTTATTTCTTCTTCCTGATGGGAAAATAGAGTGACCTGTGCCTGTCCCCACACCTACACCTAGTCTCTCATTGGTTCCCCCTCTTCCCGTTCATCCTCAGGACAAATTTGCAACCTGTACAGAACAGGAGGTTAAAGGTGCTCATTCTCCAAGGAGGGAGATTGCTAGTAAAGCTGCTGTAATGGCGAGCCCGAGCACAAGGAGATGAGAAATGAGGTGCGATTTAGAAATCTGTCCCGATCACACGGTGTACCATCTTCTGGGTTTCTCATGCATGTTTTCGATGTAGGAAGATGCCCTTGAACCTGGAGATTTTGGACCCATGGGATGGGTACCACGCAGTATTACTTTAAAGGGTCTGCATTTGCTCACCCAACCTCACCAAACCTCTCAGCCCGAAGAGTGTCCACCCTTTTGTCTCAATCAGCTGTGGGTCTAGAGATGGTCAATAAAGGTGGCATCCCAGCCCCTGAACGAATTTTGTAAGAATTTCTCTCTCTTTCACTGTCTTTGTTTCACGGGTTTTTAAAAGTAATTGATTTTTATAATGGGGTTTAGCTGCCTTTCACTGCTGTGTTTATGCCGCTTTACACCCACTTGACTCACTTACAGAGGGATATCAATACTTTGGTTTTAAGATTCTTACTAGTCAGATATATTCTTGGGCGGTGAACAGGGGGTGTTGAGTCCAGTTCACTGAGCAAGGAGTAGGTCTTGTCTATTACATATTGGGTTTATGGAACGGTATCTGAGCTAATTTGAAACCCTTGTTTTATGCATCACCCCACCTCACCTTTCCCGTTAAGCAGCCATAGTGTGTCTTCTAAACGTGTGACGCTGTTCTGTTTTGTAATTCAGTTCAAGTGTAGCGGTTTTTACATTCCCTCTCTAAGTGATATCTTATGATAAGTGTCTTTTTCTGTGTGACTTATTTCACTTAGAATCGTCGTACCTAAATCCTCTCATCATGCTGCTACTAGCCTTATGACGTTAATTTCATGGCTGAGTGATATGCCATTGTACATAAGGACCACAACTTCCTTATCCATTTTTCTCTTTCCTGGGATATTTAAGGTGTAACGAAGTGGAGGTTCTTGTCAACAGAGCAGCCCTAAACTTTGGGGTGCCTGTGTCTTGCTGATTTTTAGTTTTCCCAATTTATACGCCCATGAGTGGAAGTGCCCTATGCTCTCTAAGCTGAGTTTTTTAGGTGTTTCAGGACACACCGTACACTTCTCCAGAGTGGCTGTTGGCAATTTACATCCCGCCCATCAGCGTAGCAAGGCTCCCGTTTCTCCATGGCCTGTCCTGCATTTCTGGTTTTGACACTTTATTCAGCATGGCCCTTTTGACCGATGGGAAGCGAGACTTCTTTGTAGCACTGATTTGCCTTTCCAGGTTGCTTGGTTGGCCAAAAAGGGCGTATGCGTTTTTTCCTGAATATATTCAGGAAAAAACGCATACGCCCTTTTTGGCCAAGGGCATCATGGTCGAGGTTTTGCCGCTTTTCCTGTGCTTTAAAGGCGATTCGACTCTACCTCCTGAAATCAGTTTCCTGCAATTCTGCTATGCTTTCAAATCCTCTTCGTTGCCTTCCCTCAATATATTTGTGGACGAGAGTTATCATTTATAACTCTGCAGGTTTGTGAATTGCAGTGCCCCTGAGCTCGATTTTTCAACTCGCTTTTTTGGGAGCTGGCCGCAAAAGCACAGGATTGCTTCAGGCCCTGTTCTGCTTCCGGGCGGCAGGCTGAGCCTGTCGTTAATCCTTCTTCCTGATGGGAAAATAGAGTGACATGTGGCTGTCCCAACACCTAGAGCTAGTCTCTCATTGGTTCCCCCTCTTCCCGTTTATCCTCAGGACAAATTGCAACCTGTTCGGAACAGAAGGTTAAAGGGGCTGATTCTCCAAGGAGGGAGATTGCTAGTAAAGCGGCTGTAATGGCCAACCCGAGCACAAGGAGATGAGAAATGAGGTGCGTTTTAGAAACCTTTCCCGATCACACGGTGTACCATCTTCTGGGTTTCTCATGCATGTTTTCGATGTAGGAAGATGCCCTTGAACCTGGAGATTTTGGACCCATGGGATGGGTACCACGCAATATTACGTTACAGGGTCTGCGTTTTCTCACCCAACCTCAGCAAACCTCTCAGCCCCAAGAGTGTCCACCCTTATGACTCAATCAGCTGTGGGTCTAGAGATGGTCAATAAAGGTGGCATCCCAGCCCCTGAACGAATTCTGTATGAATTTCTCTCTCTTTCACTGTCTTTGTTTCACGGGTTTATAAAAGTAATTGATTTTTATAATGGGGTTTAGCTGCTTTTCACTGCTGTGTTTATGCCGCTTTACACCCACTTGACTCACTTACAGAGAGATATCAATACATTGGTTTTAAGAGTCTTACTAGTCAGATATATTCTTGGGCGGTGAACAGGGGGTGTTGAATCCAGTTCACTGAGCAAGGAGTAGGTCTTGTCTGTTACATATTGGGTTTATGGAACAGTATCTGAGCTAATTTGATACCCTTGTTTTATGCATCACCCCACCTCACCTTTCCCGTTAAGCAGCCATAGTGTGTTTTCTAAACGTGTGACGCTGTTCTGTTTTGTAATTCAGTTCAAGTGTAGCGGTTTTTACATTCCCTCTATAAGTGATATCTTATGATAAGTGCCTTTTTCTGTGTGACTTATTTCACTTAGAATCGTCGTACCTAAATCTACTCATCATGCTGGTACTAGCCTTATGATGTTGATTTCATTGCTGAGTGATATGCCATTATACATATGGACCACAACTTCTTTATCCATTTTTCTCTTTCCTTGGATATTTAAGGTGTAACGAAGTGGAGGTTCTTGTCAACAGAGCAGCCCTAAACTTTGGGGTGCCTGTGTCTTGCTGATTTTTAGTTTTCCCAATTTATACGCCCATGAGTGGAAGTGCCCTATGCTCTCTAAGCTGAGTTTTTTAGGTGTTTCAGGACACACCGTACACTTCTCCAGAGTGGCTGTTGGCAATTTACATCCCGCCCATCAGCGTAGCAAGGCTCCCGTTTCTCCATGGCCTGTCCTGCATTTCTGGTTTTGACACTTTATTCAGCATGGCCCTTTTGACCGATGGGAAGCGAGACTTCTTTGTAGCGCTGATTTGCCTTTCCAGGTTGCTTGGTTGGCCAAAAAGGGCGTATGCGTTTTTTCCTGAATATATTCAGGAAAAAACGCATACGCCCTTTTTGGCCAAGGGCATCATGGTCGATGTTTTGCCGCTTTTCCTGTGCTTTAAAGGCGATTCGAATCTACCTCCTGAAATCTGTTTCCTGCAATTCTGCCTTGCTTTCAAATCCTCTTCGTTGCCTTCCCTCAATATATTTGTGGACGAGAGTTATCATTTCTAACTCTGCAGGTTTGTGAATTGCAGTGCCCCTGAGCTCCATTTTTCAACTCGCTTTCTTGGGAGCTGGCCGCAAAAGCGCAGGATTGCTTCAGGCCCTATTGTGGTTCCGGGCGGCAGGCTGAGCCTGTGGTTAATTCTTCTTCCTGATGGGAAAATAGAGTGACCTGTGCCTGTCCCCACACCTAGACCTAGTCTCTCATTGGTTCCCCCTCTTCCCGTTCATCCTCAGGACAAATTTGCAACCTGTACGGAACAGGAGGTTAAAGGTGCTCATTCTCCAAGGAGGGAGATTGCTAGTAAAGCGGCTGTAATGGCGAGCCCGAGCACAAGGAGATGAGAAATGAGGTGCGTTTTAGAAACCTTTCCCGATCACACGGTGTACCGTCTTCTGGGTTTCTCATGCATGTTTTCGATGTAGGAAGATGCCCTTGAACCTGGAGATTTTGGACCCATGGGATGGGTACCACGAAGTACTACTTTAAAGGGTCTGCGTTTGCTCACCCAACCTCACCAAACCTCTCAGCCCCAAGAGTGTCCACCCTTATGTCTCAATCAGCTGTGGGTCTAGAGATGGTCACTAAAGGTGGCATCCCAGCCCCTGAACGAATTCTCTATGAATTTCTCTCTCTTTCACTGTCTTTGTTTCACGGGTTTTTAAAAGTAATTGATTTTTATAATGGGGTTTAGCTGCTTTTCACTGCTGTGTTTATGCCGCTTTACACCCACTTGACTCACTTACAGAGAGATATCAATACATTGGTTTTAAGAGTCTTACTAGTCAGATATATTCTTGGGCGGTGAACAGGGGGTGTTGAATCCAGTTCACTGAGCAAGGAGTAGGTCTTGTCTGTTACATATTTGGTTTATGGAACAGTATCTGAGCTAATTTGGAAGCCTTGTTTTATGCATCACCCCTCCTCACCTTTCCCGTTAAGCAGCCATAATGTGTTTTCTAAACGTGTGACGCTGTTCTGTTTTGTAATTCAGTTCAAGTGTAGCGGTTTTTACATTCCCTGTATTAGTGATATCTTATGATAAGTGCCTTTTTCTGTGTGACTTATTTCACTTAGAATCGTCGTACCTAAATCTTCTCATCATGCTGCTACTAGCCTTATGATGTTGATTTCATTGCTGAGTGATATGCCATTATACATATGGACCACAACTTCTTTATCCATTTTTCTATTGCCTGGGATATTTAAGGTGTAACGAAGTGGAGGTTCTTGTCAACAGAGCAGCCCTAAACTTTGGGGTGCCTGTGTCTTGCTGATTTTTCATTTTCCCAATTTATACGCCCATGACTGGAAGTGCCCTATGCTCTCTAAGCTGAGTTTTTTAGATGTTTCAGGACACACCGTACACTTCTCCAGAGTGGCTGTTGGCAATTTACCTCCCACCCATCAGCGTAGCAAGGCTCCCGTTTCTCCATGGCCTGTCCTGCATTTCTGGTTTTGATACTTTATTCAGCATGGCCCTTTTGACCGATGGGAAGCGAGACTTCTTTGTAGCGCTGATTTGCCTTTCCAGGTTGCTTGTTTGGCCAAAAAGGGCGTATGCGTTTTTTCCTGAATATATTCAGGAAAAAACGCATACGCCCTTTTTGGCCAAGGGCATCATGGTCGAGGTTTTGCCGCTTTTCCTGAGCTTTAAAGGCGATTCGACTCTACCTCCTGAAATCTGTTTCCTGCTATTCTGCCTTGCTTTCAAATCCTCTTCGTTGCCTTCCCTCAATATATTTGTGGACGAGAGTTATCATTTCTAACTCTGCAGGTTTGTGAATTGCAGTGCCCCTGAGCTCCATTTTTCAACTCGCTTTCTTCGGAGCTGGCCGCAAAAGCGCAGGATTGCTTCAGGCCCTATTCTGGTTCCGGGCGGCAGGCTGAGCCTGTGGTTAATTCTTCTTCCTGATGGGAAAATAGAGTGACCTGTGCCTGTCCCAACACCTAGAGCTAGTCTCTCACTGGTTCCCCCTCTTCCCGTTCATCCTCAGGACAAATTGCAACCTGTACGGAACAGGAGGTTAAAGGTGCTGATTCTCGAAGGAGGGAGATTGCTAGTAAAGTGGCTGTAATGGCCAACCCGAGCACAAGGAGATGAGAAATGAGGTGCGTTTTAGAAACCTTTCCCGATCACACCGTGTTCCATCTTCCGAGTTTCTCATGCATGTTTTCGATGTAGGAAGATGCCCTTGAACCTGGAGATTTTGGACCCATGGGATGGGTACCACGCAGTATTACTTTAAAGGGTCTGCGTTTGCTCACCCAACCTCACCAAACCTCTCAGCCCCAAGAGTGTCCACCCTTATGTCTCAATCTGCTGTGGGTCTAGAGATGGTCTATCCAGGTGGCATCACAGCCCCTGAACGAATTTTGTAAGAATTTCTCTCTCTTTCACTGTCTTTGTTTCACGGGTTTTTAAAAGTCATTGATTTTTATAATGGGGTTTAGCTGCTTTTCACTGGTGTGTTTATGCCGCTTTACACCCACTTGACTCACTTACAGAGGGATATCAATACATTGGTTTTAAGATTCTTACTAGTCAGATATATTCTTGGGCGGTGAACAGGGGGTGTTTAGTCCACTTCACTGAGCAAGGAGTAGGTCTTGTCTATTACATATTGGGTTTATGGAACGGTATCTGAGCTAATTTGAAACCCTTGTTTTATGCATCACCCCACCTCACCTTTCCCGTTAAGCAGCCATAGTGTGTCTTCTAAACGTGTGACGCTGTTCTGTTTTGTAATTCAGTTCAAGTGTAGCGGTTTTTACATTCCCTCTCTAAGTGATATCTTATGATAAGTGTCTTTTTCTGTGTGACTTATTTCACTTAGAATCGTCGTACCTAAATCCTCTCATCATGCTGCTACTAGCCTTATGACGTTAATTTCATGGCTGAGTGATATGCCATTGTACATAAGGACCACAACTTCCTTATCCATTTTTCTCTTTCCTTTGAGATTTAAGGTGTAACGAAGTGGAGGTTCTTGTCAACAGAGCAGCCCTAAACTTTGGGGTGCCTGTGTCTTGCTGATTTTTAGTTTTCCCAATTTATACGCCCATGAGTGGAAGTGCCCTATGCTCTCTAAGCTGAGTTTTTTAGATGTTTCAGGACACCCCGTACTCTTCTCCAGAGTGGCTGTTGGCAATTTACATCCCGCCCATCAGCGTAGCAAGGCTCCCGTTTCTCCATGGCCTGTCCTGCATTTCTGGTTTTGACACTTTATTCAGCATGGCCCTTTTGACCGATGGGAAGCGAGACTTCTTTGTAGCGCTGATTTGCCTTTCCAGGTTGCTTGGTTGGCCAAAAAGGGCGTATGCGTTTTTTCCTGAATATATTCAGGAAAAAACGCATACGCCCTTTTTGGCCAAGGGCATCATGGTCGAGGTTTTGCCGCTTTTCCTGTGCTTTAAAGGCGATTCGAATCTACCTCCTGAAATCTGTTTCCTGCAATTCTGCCTTGCTTTCAAATCCTCTTCGTTGCCTTCCCTCAATATATTTGTGGACGAGAGTTATCATTTATAACTCTGCAGGTTCGTGAATTGCAGTGCCCCTGAGCTCGATTTTTCAACTCGCTTTTTTGGGAGCTGGCGGCAAAAGCACAGGATTGCTTCAGGCCCTGTTCTGCTTCCGGGCGGCAGGCTGAACCTGTGGTTATTTCTTCTTCCTGATGGGAAAATAGAGTGACCTGTGCCTGTCCCCACACCTACACCTAGTCTCTCATTGGTTCCCCCTCTTCCCGTTCATCCTCAGGACAAATTTGCAACCTGTACAGAACAGGAGGTTAAAGGTGCTCATTCTCCAAGGAGGGAGATTGCTAGTAAAGCTGCTGTAATGGCGAGCCCGAGCACAAGGAGATGAGAAATGAGGTGCGATTTAGAAATCTGTCCCGATCACACGGTGTACCATCTTCTGGGTTTCTCATGCATGTTTTCGATGTAGGAAGATGCCCTTGAACCTGGAGATTTTGGACCCATGGGATGGGTACCACGCAGTATTACTTTAAAGGGTCTGCATTTGCTCACCCAACCTCACCAAACCTCTCAGCCCGAAGAGTGTCCACCCTTTTGTCTCAATCAGCTGTGGGTCTAGAGATGGTCAATAAAGGTGGCATCCCAGCCCCTGAACGAATTTTGTAAGAATTTCTCTCTCTTTCACTGTCTTTGTTTCACGGGTTTTTAAAAGTAATTGATTTTTATAATGGGGTTTAGCTGCCTTTCACTGCTGTGTTTATGCCGCTTTACACCCACTTGACTCACTTACAGAGGGATATCAATACTTTGGTTTTAAGATTCTTACTAGTCAGATATATTCTTGGGCGGTGAACAGGGGGTGTTGAGTCCAGTTCACTGAGCAAGGAGTAGGTCTTGTCTATTACATATTGGGTTCATGGAACGGTATCTGAGCTAATTTGAAACCCTTGTTTTATGCATCACCCCACCTCACCTTTCCCGTTAAGCAGCCATAGTGTGTCTTCTAAACGTGTGACGCTGTTCTGTTTTGTAATTCAGTTCAAGTGTAGCGGTTTTTACATTCCCTCTCTAAGTGATATCTTATGATAAGTGTCTTTTTCTGTGTGACTTATTTCACTTAGAATCGTCGTACCTAAATCCTCTCATCATGCTGCTACTAGCCTTATGACGTTAATTTCATGGCTGAGTGATATGCCATTGTACATAAGGACCACAACTTCCTTATCCATTTTTCTCTTTCCTGGGATATTTAAGGTGTAACGAAGTGGAGGTTCTTGTCAACAGAGCAGCCCTAAACTTTGGGGTGCCTGTGTCTTGCTGATTTTTAGTTTTCCCAATTTATACGCCCATGAGTGGAAGTGCCCTATGCTCTCTAAGCTGAGTTTTTTAGGTGTTTCAGGACACACCGTACACTTCTCCAGAGTGGCTGTTGGCAATTTACATCCCGCCCATCAGCGTAGCAAGGCTCCCGTTTCTCCATGGCCTGTCCTGCATTTCTGGTTTTGACACTTTATTCAGCATGGCCCTTTTGACCGATGGGAAGCGAGACTTCTTTGTAGCACTGATTTGCCTTTCCAGGTTGCTTGGTTGGCCAAAAAGGGCGTATGCGTTTTTTCCTGAATATATTCAGGAAAAAACGCATACGCCCTTTTTGGCCAAGGGCATCATGGTCGAGGTTTTGCCGCTTTTCCTGTGCTTTAAAGGCGATTCGACTCTACCTCCTGAAATCAGTTTCCTGCAATTCTGCTATGCTTTCAAATCCTCTTCGTTGCCTTCCCTCAATATATTTGTGGACGAGAGTTATCATTTATAACTCTGCAGGTTTGTGAATTGCAGTGCCCCTGAGCTCGATTTTTCAACTCGCTTTTTTGGGAGCTGGCCGCAAAAGCACAGGATTGCTTCAGGCCCTGTTCTGCTTCCGGGCGGCAGGCTGAGCCTGTCGTTAATCCTTCTTCCTGATGGGAAAATAGAGTGACATGTGGCTGTCCCAACACCTAGAGCTAGTCTCTCATTGGTTCCCCCTCTTCCCGTTTATCCTCAGGACAAATTGCAACCTGTTCGGAACAGAAGGTTAAAGGGGCTGATTCTCCAAGGAGGGAGATTGCTAGTAAAGCGGCTGTAATGGCCAACCCGAGCACAAGGAGATGAGAAATGAGGTGCGTTTTAGAAACCTTTCCCGATCACACGGTGTACCATCTTCTGGGTTTCTCATGCATGTTTTCGATGTAGGAAGATGCCCTTGAACCTGGAGATTTTGGACCCATGGGATGGGTACCACGCAATATTACGTTACAGGGTCTGCGTTTTCTCACCCAACCTCAGCAAACCTCTCAGCCCCAAGAGTGTCCACCCTTATGACTCAATCAGCTGTGGGTCTAGAGATGGTCAATAAAGGTGGCATCCCAGCCCCTGAACGAATTCTGTATGAATTTCTCTCTCTTTCACTGTCTTTGTTTCACGGGTTTATAAAAGTAATTGATTTTTATAATGGGGTTTAGCTGCTTTTCACTGCTGTGTTTATGCCGCTTTACACCCACTTGACTCACTTACAGAGAGATATCAATACATTGGTTTTAAGAGTCTTACTAGTCAGATATATTCTTGGGCGGTGAACAGGGGGTGTTGAATCCAGTTCACTGAGCAAGGAGTAGGTCTTGTCTGTTACATATTGGGTTTATGGAACAGTATCTGAGCTAATTTGATACCCTTGTTTTATGCATCACCCCACCTCACCTTTCCCGTTAAGCAGCCATAGTGTGTTTTCTAAACGTGTGACGCTGTTCTGTTTTGTAATTCAGTTCAAGTGTAGCGGTTTTTACATTCCCTCTATAAGTGATATCTTATGATAAGTGCCTTTTTCTGTGTGACTTATTTCACTTAGAATCGTCGTACCTAAATCTACTCATCATGCTGGTACTAGCCTTATGATGTTGATTTCATTGCTGAGTGATATGCCATTATACATATGGACCACAACTTCTTTATCCATTTTTCTCTTTCCTTGGATATTTAAGGTGTAACGAAGTGGAGGTTCTTGTCAACAGAGCAGCCCTAAACTTTGGGGTGCCTGTGTCTTGCTGATTTTTAGTTTTCCCAATTTATACGCCCATGAGTGGAAGTGCCCTATGCTCTCTAAGCTGAGTTTTTTAGGTGTTTCAGGACACACCGTACACTTCTCCAGAGTGGCTGTTGGCAATTTACATCCCGCCCATCAGCGTAGCAAGGCTTCCTTTTCTCCATGGCCTGTCCTGCATTTCTGGTTTTGACACTTTATTCAGCATGGCCCTTTTGACCGATGGGAAGCGAGACTTCTTTGTAGCGCTGATTTGCCTTTCCAGGTTGCTTGGTTGGCCAAAAAGGGCGTATGCGTTTTTTCCTGAATATATTCAGGAAAAAACGCATACGCCCTTTTTGGCCAAGGGCATCATGGTCGATGTTTTGCCGCTTTTCCTGTGCTTTAAAGGCGATTCGAATCTACCTCCTGAAATCTGTTTCCTGCAATTCTGCCTTGCTTTCAAATCCTCTTCGTTGCCTTCCCTCAATATATTTGTGGACGAGAGTTATCATTTCTAACTCTGCAGGTTTGTGAATTGCAGTGCCCCTGAGCTCCATTTTTCAACTCGCTTTCTTGGGAGCTGGCCGCAAAAGCGCAGGATTGCTTCAGGCCCTATTGTGGTTCCGGGCGGCAGGCTGAGCCTGTGGTTAATTCTTCTTCCTGATGGGAAAATAGAGTGACCTGTGCCTGTCCCCACACCTAGACCTAGTCTCTCATTGGTTCCCCCTCTTCCCGTTCATCCTCAGGACAAATTTGCAACCTGTACGGAACAGGAGGTTAAAGGTGCTCATTCTCCAAGGAGGGAGATTGCTAGTAAAGCGGCTGTAATGGCGAGCCCGAGCACAAGGAGATGAGAAATGAGGTGCGTTTTAGAAACCTTTCCCGATCACACGGTGTACCGTCTTCTGGGTTTCTCATGCATGTTTTCGATGTAGGAAGATGCCCTTGAACCTGGAGATTTTGGACCCATGGGATGGGTACCACGAAGTACTACTTTAAAGGGTCTGCGTTTGCTCACCCAACCTCACCAAACCTCTCAGCCCCAAGAGTGTCCACCCTTATGTCTCAATCAGCTGTGGGTCTAGAGATGGTCACTAAAGGTGGCATCCCAGCCCCTGAACGAATTCTCTATGAATTTCTCTCTCTTTCACTGTCTTTGTTTCACGGGTTTTTAAAAGTAATTGATTTTTATAATGGGGTTTAGCTGCTTTTCACTGCTGTGTTTATGCCGCTTTACACCCACTTGACTCACTTACAGAGAGATATCAATACATTGGTTTTAAGAGTCTTACTAGTCAGATATATTCTTGGGCGGTGAACAGGGGGTGTTGAATCCAGTTCACTGAGCAAGGAGTAGGTCTTGTCTGTTACATATTTGGTTTATGGAACAGTATCTGAGCTAATTTGGAAGCCTTGTTTTATGCATCACCCCTCCTCACCTTTCCCGTTAAGCAGCCATAATGTGTTTTCTAAACGTGTGACGCTGTTCTGTTTTGTAATTCAGTTCAAGTGTAGCGGTTTTTACATTCCCTGTATTAGTGATATCTTATGATAAGTGCCTTTTTCTGTGTGACTTATTTCACTTAGAATCGTCGTACCTAAATCTTCTCATCATGCTGCTACTAGCCTTATGATGTTGATTTCATTGCTGAGTGATATGCCATTATACATATGGACCACAACTTCTTTATCCATTTTTCTATTGCCTGGGATATTTAAGGTGTAACGAAGTGGAGGTTCTTGTCAACAGAGCAGCCCTAAACTTTGGGGTGCCTGTGTCTTGCTGATTTTTCATTTTCCCAATTTATACGCCCATGACTGGAAGTGCCCTATGCTCTCTAAGCTGAGTTTTTTAGATGTTTCAGGACACACCGTACACTTCTCCAGAGTGGCTGTTGGCAATTTACCTCCCACCCATCAGCGTAGCAAGGCTCCCGTTTCTCCATGGCCTGTCCTGCATTTCTGGTTTTGATACTTTATTCAGCATGGCCCTTTTGACCGATGGGAAGCGAGACTTCTTTGTAGCGCTGATTTGCCTTTCCAGGTTGCTTGTTTGGCCAAAAAGGGCGTATGCGTTTTTTCCTGAATATATTCAGGAAAAAACGCATACGCCCTTTTTGGCCAAGGGCATCATGGTCGAGGTTTTGCCGCTTTTCCTGAGCTTTAAAGGCGATTCGACTCTACCTCCTGAAATCTGTTTCCTGCTATTCTGCCTTGCTTTCAAATCCTCTTCGTTGCCTTCCCTCAATATATTTGTGGACGAGAGTTATCATTTCTAACTCTGCAGGTTTGTGAATTGCAGTGCCCCTGAGCTCCATTTTTCAACTCGCTTTCTTCGGAGCTGGCCGCAAAAGCGCAGGATTGCTTCAGGCCCTATTCTGGTTCCGGGCGGCAGGCTGAGCCTGTGGTTAATTCTTCTTCCTGATGGGAAAATAGAGTGACCTGTGCCTGTCCCAACACCTAGAGCTAGTCTCTCACTGGTTCCCCCTCTTCCCGTTCATCCTCAGGACAAATTGCAACCTGTACGGAACAGGAGGTTAAAGGTGCTGATTCTCGAAGGAGGGAGATTGCTAGTAAAGTGGCTGTAATGGCCAACCCGAGCACAAGGAGATGAGAAATGAGGTGCGTTTTAGAAACCTTTCCCGATCACACCGTGTTCCATCTTCCGAGTTTCTCATGCATGTTTTCGATGTAGGAAGATGCCCTTGAACCTGGAGATTTTGGACCCATGGGATGGGTACCACGCAGTATTACTTTAAAGGGTCTGCGTTTGCTCACCCAACCTCACCAAACCTCTCAGCCCCAAGAGTGTCCACCCTTATGTCTCAATCTGCTGTGGGTCTAGAGATGGTCTATCCAGGTGGCATCACAGCCCCTGAACGAATTTTGTAAGAATTTCTCTCTCTTTCACTGTCTTTGTTTCACGGGTTTTTAAAAGTCATTGATTTTTATAATGGGGTTTAGCTGCTTTTCACTGGTGTGTTTATGCCGCTTTACACCCACTTGACTCACTTACAGAGGGATATCAATACATTGGTTTTAAGATTCTTACTAGTCAGATATATTCTTGGGCGGTGAACAGGGGGTGTTTAGTCCACTTCACTGAGCAAGGAGTAGGTCTTGTCTATTACATATTGGGTTTATGGAACGGTATCTGAGCTAATTTGAAACCCTTGTTTTATGCATCACCCCACCTCACCTTTCCCGTTAAGCAGCCATAGTGTGTCTTCTAAACGTGTGACGCTGTTCTGTTTTGTAATTCAGTTCAAGTGTAGCGGTTTTTACATTCCCTCTCTAAGTGATATCTTATGATAAGTGTCTTTTTCTGTGTGACTTATTTCACTTAGAATCGTCGTACCTAAATCCTCTCATCATGCTGCTACTAGCCTTATGACGTTAATTTCATGGCTGAGTGATATGCCATTGTACATAAGGACCACAACTTCCTTATCCATTTTTCTCTTTCCTTTGAGATTTAAGGTGTAACGAAGTGGAGGTTCTTGTCAACAGAGCAGCCCTAAACTTTGGGGTGCCTGTGTCTTGCTGATTTTTAGTTTTCCCAATTTATACGCCCATGAGTGGAAGTGCCCTATGCTCTCTAAGCTGAGTTTTTTAGATGTTTCAGGACACCCCGTACTCTTCTCCAGAGTGGCTGTTGGCAATTTACATCCCGCCCATCAGCGTAGCAAGGCTCCCGTTTCTCCATGGCCTGTCCTGCATTTCTGGTTTTGACACTTTATTCAGCATGGCCCTTTTGACCGATGGGAAGCGAGACTTCTTTGTAGCGCTGATTTGCCTTTCCAGGTTGCTTGGTTGGCCAAAAAGGGCGTATGCGTTTTTTCCTGAATATATTCAGGAAAAAACGCATACGCCCTTTTTGGCCAAGGGCATCATGGTCGAGGTTTTGCCGCTTTTCCTGTGCTTTAAAGGCGATTCGAATCTACCTCCTGAAATCTGTTTCCTGCAATTCTGCCTTGCTTTCAAATCCTCTTCGTTGCCTTCCCTCAATATATTTGTGGACGAGAGTTATCATTTATAACTCTGCAGGTTCGTGAATTGCAGTGCCCCTGAGCTCGATTTTTCAACTCGCTTTTTTGGGAGCTGGCGGCAAAAGCACAGGATTGCTTCAGGCCCTGTTCTGCTTCCGGGCGGCAGGCTGAACCTGTGGTTATTTCTTCTTCCTGATGGGAAAATAGAGTGACCTGTGCCTGTCCCCACACCTACACCTAGTCTCTCATTGGTTCCCCCTCTTCCCGTTCATCCTCAGGACAAATTTGCAACCTGTACAGAACAGGAGGTTAAAGGTGCTCATTCTCCAAGGAGGGAGATTGCTAGTAAAGCTGCTGTAATGGCGAGCCCGAGCACAAGGAGATGAGAAATGAGGTGCGATTTAGAAATCTGTCCCGATCACACGGTGTACCATCTTCTGGGTTTCTCATGCATGTTTTCGATGTAGGAAGATGCCCTTGAACCTGGAGATTTTGGACCCATGGGATGGGTACCACGCAGTATTACTTTAAAGGGTCTGCATTTGCTCACCCAACCTCACCAAACCTCTCAGCCCGAAGAGTGTCCACCCTTTTGTCTCAATCAGCTGTGGGTCTAGAGATGGTCAATAAAGGTGGCATCCCAGCCCCTGAACGAATTTTGTAAGAATTTCTCTCTCTTTCACTGTCTTTGTTTCACGGGTTTTTAAAAGTAATTGATTTTTATAATGGGGTTTAGCTGCCTTTCACTGCTGTGTTTATGCCGCTTTACACCCACTTGACTCACTTACAGAGGGATATCAATACATTGGTTTTAAGATTCTTACTAGTCAGATATATTCTTGGGCGGTGAACAGGGGGTGTTGAGTCCAGTTCACTGAGCAAGGAGTAGGTCTTGTCTATTACATATTGGGTTTATGGAACGATATCTGAGCTAATTTGAAACCCTTGTTTTATGCATCACCCCACCTCACCTTTCCCTTTAAGCAGCCATAGTGTGTCTTCTAAACGTGTGACGCTGTTCTGTTTTGTAATTCAGTTCAAGTGTAGCGGTTTTTACATTCCCTCTCTAAGTGATATCTTATGATAAGTGTCTTTTTCTGTGTGACTTATTTCACTTAGAATCGTCGTACCTAAATCCTCTCATCATGCTGCTACTAGCCTTATGACGTTAATTTCATGGCTGAGTGATATGCCATTGTACATAAGGACCACAACTTCCTTATCCATTTTTCTCTTTCCTGGGATATTTAAGGTGTAACGAAGTGGAGGTTCTTGTCAACAGAGCAGCCCTAAACTTTGGGGTGCCTGTGTCTTGCTGATTTTTAGTTTTCCCAATTTATACGCCCATGAGTGGAAGTGCCCTATGCTCTCTAAGCTGAGTTTTTTAGGTGTTTCAGGACACACCGTACACTTCTCCAGAGTGGCTGTTGGCAATTTACATCCCACCCATCAGCGTAGCAAGGCTCCCGTTTCTCCATGGCCTGTCCTGCATTTCTGGTTTTGACACTTTATTCAGCATGGCCCTTTTGACCGATGGGAAGCGAGACTTCTTTGTAGCACTGATTTGCCTTTCCAGGTTGCTTGGTTGGCCAAAAAGGGCGTATGCGTTTTTTCCTGAATATATTCAGGAAAAAACGCATACGCCCTTTTTGGCCAAGGGCATCATGGTCGAGGTTTTGCCGCTTTTCCTGTGCTTTAAAGGCGATTCGACTCTACCTCCTGAAATCAGTTTCCTGCAATTCTGCTATGCTTTCAAATCCTCTTCGTTGCCTTCCCTCAATATATTTGTGGACGAGAGTTATCATTTATAACTCTGCAGGTTTGTGAATTGCAGTGCCCCTGAGCTCGATTTTTCAACTCGCTTTTTTGGGAGCTGGCCGCAAAAGCACAGGATTGCTTCAGGCCCTGTTCTGCTTCCGGGCGGCAGGCTGAGCCTGTCGTTAATCCTTCTTCCTGATGGGAAAATAGAGTGACATGTGGCTGTCCCAACACCTAGAGCTAGTCTCTCATTGGTTCCCCCTCTTCCCGTTTATCCTCAGGACAAATTGCAACCTGTTCGGAACAGAAGGTTAAAGGGGCTGATTCTCCAAGGAGGGAGATTGCTAGTAAAGCGGCTGTAATGGCCAACCCGAGCACAAGGAGATGAGAAATGAGGTGCGTTTTAGAAACCTTTCCCGATCACACGGTGTACCATCTTCTGGGTTTCTCATGCATGTTTTCGATGTAGGAAGATGCCCTTGAACCTGGAGATTTTGGACCCATGGGATGGGTACCACGCAATATTACGTTACAGGGTCTGCGTTTTCTCACCCAACCTCAGCAAACCTCTCAGCCCCAAGAGTGTCCACCCTTATGACTCAATCAGCTGTGGGTCTAGAGATGGTCAATAAAGGTGGCATCCCAGCCCCTGAACGAATTCTGTATGAATTTCTCTCTCTTTCACTGTCTTTGTTTCACGGGTTTATAAAAGTAATTGATTTTTATAATGGGGTTTAGCTGCTTTTCACTGCTGTGTTTATGCCGCTTTACACCCACTTGACTCACTTACAGAGAGATATCAATACATTGGTTTTAAGAGTCTTACTAGTCAGATATATTCTTGGGCGGTGAACAGGGGGTGTTGAATCCAGTTCACTGAGCAAGGAGTAGGTCTTGTCTGTTACATATTGGGGTTATGGAACAGTATCTGAGCTAATTTGATACCCTTGTTTTATGCATCACCCCACCTCACCTTTCCCGTTAAGCAGCCATAGTGTGTTTTCTAAACGTGTGACGCTGTTCTGTTTTGTAATTCAGTTCAAGTGTAGCGGTTTTTACATTCCCTCTATAAGTGATATCTTATGATAAGTGCCTTTTTCTGTGTGACTTATTTCACTTAGAATCGTCGTACCTAAATCTTCTCATCATGCTGCTACTAGCCTTATGATGTTGATTTCATTGCTGAGTGATATGCCATTATACATATGGACCACAACTTCTTTATCCATTTTTCTCTTTCCTTGGATATTTAAGGTGTAACGAAGTGGAGGTTCTTGTCAACAGAGCAGCCCTAAACTTTGGGGTGCCTGTGTCTTGCTGATTTTTAGTTTTCCCAATTTATACGCCCATGAGTGGAAGTGCCCTATGCTCTCTAAGCTGAGTTTTTTAGGTGTTTCAGGACACACCGTACACTTCTCCAGAGTGGCTGTTGGCAATTTACATCCCGCCCATCAGCGTAGCAAGGCTCCCGTTTCTCCATGGCCTGTCCTGCATTTCTGGTTTTGACACTTTATTCAGCATGGCCCTTTTGACCGATGGGAAGCGAGACTTCTTTGTAGCGCTGATTTGCCTTTCCAGGTTGCTTGGTTGGCCAAAAAGGGCGTATGCGTTTTTTTCTGAATATATTCAGGAAAAAACGCATACGCCCTTTTTGGCCAAGGGCATCATGGTCGAGGTTTTGCCGCTTTTCCTGTGCTTTAAAGGCGATTCGAATCTACCTCCTGAAATCTGTTTCCTGCAATTCTGCCTTGCTTTCAAATCCTCTTCGTTGCCTTCCCTCAATATATTTGTGGACGAGAGTTATCATTTCTAACTCTGCAGGTTTGTGAATTGCAGTGCCCCTGAGCTCCATTTTTCAACTCGCTTTCTTGGGAGCTGGCCGCAAAAGCGCAGGATTGCTTCAGGCCCTATTGTGCTTCCGGGCGGCAGGCTGAGCCTGTGGTTAATTCTTCTTCCTGATGGGAAAATAGAGTGACCTGTGCCTGTCCCCACACCTAGACCTAGTCTCTCATTGGTTCCCCCTCTTCCCGTTCATCCTCAGGACAAATTTGCAACCTGTACGGAACATGAGGTTAAAGGTGCTCATTCTCCAAGGAGGGAGATTGCTAGTAAAGCGGCTGTAATGGCGAGCCCGAGCACAAGGAGATGAGAAATGAGGTGCGTTTTAGAAACCTTTCCCGATCACACGGTGTACCGTCTTCTGGGTTTCTCATGCATGTTTTCGATGTAGGAAGATGCCCTTGAACCTGGAGATTTTGGACCCATGGGATGGGTACCACGAAGTACTACTTTAAAGGGTCTGCGTTTGCTCACCCAACCTCACCAAACCTCTCAGCCCCAAGAGTGTCCACCCTTATGTCTCAATCAGCTGTGGGTCTAGAGATGGTCACTAAAGGTGGCATCCCAGCCCCTGAACGAATTCTCTATGAATTTCTCTCTCTTTCACTGTCTTTGTTTCACGGGTTTTTAAAAGTAATTGATTTTTATAATGGGGTTTAGCTGCTTTTCACTGCTGTGTTTATGCCGCTTTACACCCACTTGACTCACTTACAGAGAGATATCAATACATTGGTTTTAAGAGTCTTACTAGTCAGATATATTCTTGGGCGGTGAACAGGGGGTGTTGAATCCAGTTCACTGAGCAAGGAGTAGGTCTTGTCTGTTACATATTGGGTTTATGGAACAGTATCTGAGCTAATTTGGAAGCCTTGTTTTATGCATCACCCCTCCTCACCTTTCCCGTTAAGCAGCCATAATGTTTTTTCTAAACGTGTGACGCTGTTCTGTTTTGTAATTCAGTTCAAGTGTAGCGGTTTTTACATTCCCTGTATTAGTGATATCTTATGATAAGTGCCTTTTTCTGTGTGACTTATTTCACTTAGAATCGTCGTACCTAAATCTTCTCATCATGCTGGTACTAGCCTTATGATGTTGATTTCATTGCTGAGTGATATGCCATTATACATATGGACCACAACTTCTTTATCCATTTTTCTATTGCCTGGGATATTTAAGGTGTAACGAAGTGGAGGTTCTTTTCAACAGAGCAGCCCTAAACTTTGGGGTGCCTGTGTCTTGCTGATTTTTCATTTTCCCAATTTATACGCCCATGACTGGAAGTGCCCTATGCTCTCTAGGCTGAGTTTTTTAGATGTTTCAGGACACACCGTACACTTCTCCAGAGTGGCTGTTGGCAATTTACCTCCCACCCATCAGCGTAGCAAGGCTCCCGTTTCTCCATGGCCTGTCCTGCATTTCTGGTTTTGACACTTTATTCAGCATGGCCCTTTTGACCGATGGGAAGCGAGACTTCTTTGTAGCGCTGATTTGCCTTTCCAGGTTGCTTGGTTGGCCAAAAAGGGCGTATGCGTTTTTTCCTGAATATATTCAGGAAAAAACGCATACGCCCTTTTTGGCCAAGGGCATCATGGTCGAGGTTTTGCCGCTTTTCCTGTGCTTTAAAGGCGATTCGAACCTACCTCCTGAAATCTGTTTCCTGCAATTCTGCCTTGCTTTCAAATCCTCTTCATTGCCTTCCCTCAATATATTTGTGGACGAGAGTTATCATTTATAACTCTGCAGGTTTGTGAATTGCAGTGCCCCTGAGCTCCATTTTTCAACTCGCTTTTTTGGGAGCTGGCGGCAAAAGCACAGGATTGCTTCAGGCCCTGTTCTGCTTCCGGGCGGCAGGCTGAACCTGTGCTTAATTCTTCTTCCTGATGGGAAAATAGAGTGACCTGTGCCTGTCCCAACACCTAGAGCTAGTCTCTCACTGGTTCCCCCTCTTCCCGTTCATCCTCAGGACAAATTGCAACCTGTATGGAACAGGAGGTTAAAGGTGCTGATTCTCGAAGGAGGGAGATTGCTAGTAAAGCGGCTGTAATGGCCAACCCGAGCACAAGGAGATGAGAAATGAGGTGCGTTTTAGAAACCTTTCCCGATCACACGGTGTACCATCTTCTGGGTTTCTCATGCATGTTTTCGATGTAGGAAGAGTCCCTTGAACCTGGAGATTTTGGACCCATGGGATGGGTACCACGCAGTATTACTTTAAAGGGTCTGCGTTTGCTCACCGAACCTAACCAAACCTCTCAGCCCCAAGAGTGTCCACCCTTATGTCTCAATCAGCTGTGGGTCTAGAGATGGTCAATCCAGGTGGCATCACAGCCCCTGAACGAATTTTGTAAGAATTTTTCTCTCTTTCACTGTCTTTGTTTCACGGGTTTTTAAAATTAATTGATTTTTATAATGGGATTTAGCTGCTTTTCACTGCTGTGTTTATGCCGCTTTACACCCACTTGACTCACTTACAGAGGGATATCAATACATTGGTTTTAAGATTCTTACTAGTCAGATATATTCTTGGGCGGTGAACAGGGGGTGTTGAGTCCAGTTCACTGAGCAAGGAGTAGGTCTTGTCTATTACATATTGGGTTTATGGAACGGTATCTGAGCTAATTTGAAACCCTTGTTTTATGCATCACCCCACCTCACCTTTCCCGTTAAGCAGCCATAGTGTGTCTTCTAAACGTGTGACGCTGTTCTGTTTTGTAATTCAGTTCAAGTGTAGCGGTTTTTACATTCCCTCTCTAAGTGATATCTTATGATAAGTGTCTTTTTCTGTGTGACTTATTTCACTTAGAATCGTCGTACCTAAATCCTCTCATCATGCTGCTACTAGCCTTATGACGTTAATTTCATGGCTGAGTGATATGCCATTGTACATAAGGACCACAAATTCCTTATCCATTTTTCTCTTTCCTGGGATATTTAAGGTGTAACGAAGTGGAGGTTCTTGTCAACAGAGCAGCCCTAAACTTTGGGGTGCCTGTGTCTTGCTGATTTTTAGTTTTCCCAATTTATACGCCCATGAGTGGAAGTGCCCTATGCTCTCTAAGCTGAGTTTTTTAGATGTTTCAGGACACCCTGTACTCTTCTCCAGAGTGGCTGTTGGCAATTTACATCCCGCCCATCAGCGTAGCAAGGCTCCCGTTTCTCCATGGCCTGTCCTGCATTTCTGGTTTTGACACTTTATTCAGCATGGCCCTTTTGACCGATGGGAAGCGAGACTTCTTTGTAGCGCTGATTTGCCTTTCCAGGTTGCTTGGTTGGCCAAAAAGGGCGTATGCGTTTTTTCCTGAATATATTCAGGAAAAAACGCATACGCCCTTTTTGGCCAAGGGCATCATTGTCGAGGTTTTGCCGCTTTTCCTGAGCTTTAAAGGCGATTCGACTCTACCTCCTGAAATCTGTTTCCTGCAATTCTGCCTTGCTTTCAAATCCTCTTCGTTGCCTTCCCTCAATATATTTGTGGACGAGAGTTATCATTTCTAACTCTGCAGGTTTGTGAATTGCAGTGCCCCTGAGCTCGATTTTTCAACTCGCTTTTTTGGGAGCTGGCGGCAAAACCACAGGATTGCTTCAGGCCCTGTTCTGCTTCCGGGCGGCAGGATGAACCTGTGGTTAATTCTTCTTCCTGATGGGAAAATAGAGCGAACTGTGCCTGTCCCAACACCTAGAGCTAGTCTCTCACTGGTTCCCCCTCTTCCCGTTCATCCTCAGGACAAATTGCAACCTGTACGGAACAGGAGGTTAAAGGTGCTGATTCTCGAAGGAGGGAGATTGCTAGTAAAGTGGCTGTAATGGCCAACCCGAGCACAAGGAGATGAGAAATGAGGTGCGTTTTAGAAACCTTTCCCGATCACACGGTGTACCATCTTCTGGGTTTCTCATGCATGTTTTCGATGTAGGAAGATGCCCTTGAACCTGGAGATTTTGGACCCATGGGATGGGTACCACGCAGTATTACTTTAAAGGGTCTGCCTTTTCTCACCGAACCTAACTAAACCTCTCAGCCCCAAGAGTGTCCACCCTTATGTCTCAATCAGCTGTGGGTCTAGAGACGGTCAATCCAGGTGGCATCACAGCCCCTGAACGAATTTTGTAAGAATTTCTCTCTCTTTCACTGTCTTTGTTTCACGGGGTTTTAAAAGTAATTGATTTTTATAATGGGGTTTAGCTGCTTTTCACTGCTGTGTTTATGCCCCTTTACACCCACTTGACTCACTTACAGAGGGATATCAATACATTGGTTTTAAGATTCTTACTAGTCAGATATATTCTTGGGCGGTGAACAGGGGGTGTTGAGTCCATTTCACTGAGCAAGGAGTAGGTCTTGTCTATTACATATTGGGTTTATGGAACGGTATCTGAGCTCATTTGAAACCCTTGTTTTATGCATCACCCACCTCACCTTTCCTGTTAAGCAGCCATAGTGTGTCTTCTAAACGTGTGACGCTGTTCTGTTTTGTAATTCAGTTCAAGTGTAGCGGTTTTTACATTCCCTCTCTAAGTGATATCTTATGATAAGTGTCTTTTTCTGTGTGACTTATTTCACTTAGAATCGTCGTACCTAAATCCTCTCATCATGCTGCTACTAGCCTTATGACGTTAATTTCATGGCTGAGTGATATGCCATTGTACATAAGGACCACAACTTCCTTATCCATTTTTCTCTTTCCTTTGAGATTTAAGGTGTAACGAAGTGGAGGTTCTTGTCAACAGAGCAGCCCTAAACTTTGGGGTGCCTGTGTCTTGCTGATTTTTAGTTTTCCCAATTTATACGCCCATGAGTGGAAGTGCCCTATGCTCTCTAAGCTGAGTTTTTTAGATGTTTCAGGACACCCCGTACTCTTCTCCAGAGTGGCTGTTGGCAATTTACATCCCGCCCATCAGCGTAGCAAGGCTCCCATTTCTCCATGGCCTGTCCTGCATTTCTGGTTTTGACACTTTATTCAGCATGGCCCTTTTGACCGATGGGAAGCGAGACTTCTTTGTAGCACTGATTTGCCTTTCCAGGTTGCTTGGTTGGCCAAAAAGGGCGTATGCGTTTTTTCCTGAATATATTCAGGAAAAAACGCATACGCCCTTTTTGGCCAAGGGCATCATGGTCGAGGTTTTGCCGCTTTTCCTGTGCTTTAAAGGCGATTCGAATCTACCTCCTGAAATCTGTTTCCTGCAATTCTGCCTTGCTTTCAAATCCTCTTCGTTGCCTTCCCTCAATATATTTGTGGACGAGAGTTATCATTTATAACTCTGCAGGTTCGTGAATTGCAGTGCCCCTGAGCTCGATTTTTCAACTCGCTTTTTTGGGAGCTGGCGGCAAAAGCACAGGATTGCTTCAGGCCCTGTTCTGCTTCCGGGCGGCAGTCTGAACCTGTGCTTAATTCTTCTTCCTGATGGGAAAATAGAGTGACCTGTGCCTGTCCCCACACCTAGACCTAGTCTCTCATTGGTTCCCCCTCTTCCCGTTCATCCTCAGGACAAATTTGCAACCTGTACAGAACAGGAGGTTAAAGGTGCTCATTCTCCAAGGAGGGAGATTGCTAGTAAAGCGGCTGTAATGGCGAGCCCGAGCACAAGGAGATGAGAAATGAGGTGCGTTTTAGAAACCTTTCCCGATCACACGGTGTACCGTCTTCTGGGTTTCTCATGCATGTTTTCGATGTAGGAAGATGCCCTTGAACCTGGAGATTTTGGACCCATGGGATGGGTACCACGAAGTACTACTTTAAAGGGTCTGCGTTTGCTCACCCAACCTCACCAAACCTCTCAGCCCCAAGAGTGTCCACCCTTATGTCTCAATCAGCTGTGGGTCTAGAGATGGTCAATAAAGGTGGCATCCCAGCCCCTGAACGAATTCTCTATGAATTTCTCTCTCTTTCACTGTCTTTGTTTCACGGGTTTTTAAAAGTAATTGATTTTTATAATGGGGTTTAGCTGCTTTTCACTGCTGTGTTTATGCCGCTTTACACCCACTTGACTCACTTACAGAGAGATATCAATACATTGGTTTTAAGAGTCTTACTAGTCAGATATATTCTTGGGCGGTGAACAGGGGGTGTTGAATCCAGTTCACTGAGCAAGGAGTAGGTCTTGTCTGTTACATATTTGGTTTATGGAACAGTATCTGAGCTAATTTGGAAGCCTTGTTTTATGCATCACCCCTCCTCACCTTTCCCGTTAAGCAGCCATAGTGTGTCTTCTAAACGTGTGACGCTGTTCTGTTTTGTAATTCAGTTCAAGTGTAGCGGTTTTTACATTCCCTCTCTAAGTGATATCTTATGATAAGTGATTTTTTCTGTGTGACTTATTTCACTTAGAATCGTCGTACCTAAATCCTCTAATCATGCTGCTACTAGCCTTATGACGTTAATTTCATGGCTGAGTGATATGCCATTGTACATATGGACAACAACTTCCTTATCCATTTTTCTCTTTCCTGCGATATTTAAGGTGTAACGAAGTGGAGGTTTTGTCAACAGAGCAACCCTAAACTTTGGGGTGCCTGTGTCCTACTGATTTTTAGTTTTCCCAATTTATACGCCCATGAGTGGAAGTGCCCTATGCTCTCTAAGCTGAGTTTTTTAGATGTTTCAGGACACCCCGTACCCTTCTCCAGAGTGGCTGTTGGCAATTTACATCCCGCCCATCAGCGTAGCAAGGCTCCCGTTTCTCCATGGCCTGTCCTGCATTTCTGGTTTTGACACTTTATTCAGCATGGCCCTTTTGACCGATGGGAAGCGAGACTTCTTTGTAGCGCTGATTTGCCTTTCCAGGTTGCTTGCTTGGCCAAAAAGGGCGTATGCGTTTTTTCCTGAATATATTCAGGAAAAAACGCATACGCCCTTTTTGGCCAAGGGCATCATGGTCGAGGTTTTGCCGCTTTTCCTGAGCTTTAAAGGCGATTCGACTCTACCTCCTGAAATCTGTTTCCTGCTATTCTGCCTTGCTTTCAAATCCTCTTCGTTGCCTTCCCTCAATATATTTGTGGACGAGAGTTATCATTTCTAACTCTGCAGGTTTGTGAATTGCAGTGCCCCTGAGCTCCATTTTTCAACTCGCTTTCTTCGGAGCTGGCCGCAAAAGCGCAGGATTGCTTCAGGCCCTATTCTGGTTCCGGGCGGCAGGCTGAGCCTGTGGTTAATTCTTCTTCCTGATGGGAAAATAGAGTGACCTGTGCCTGTCCCAACACCTAGAGCTAGTCTCTCACTGGTTCCCCCTCTTCCCGTTCATCCTCAGGACAAATTGCAACCTGTACGGAACAGGAGGTTAAAGGTGCTGATTCTCGAAGGAGGGAGATTGCTAGTAAAGCGGCTGTAATGGCCAACCCGAGCACAAGGAGATGAGAAATGAGGTGCGTTTTAGAAACCTTTCCCGATCACACCGTGTACCATCTTCCGAGTTTCTCATGCATGTTTTCGATGTAGGAAGATGCCCTTGAACCTGGAGATTTTGGACCCATGGGATGGGTACCACGCAGTATTACTTTAAAGGGTCTGCGTTTGCTCACCCAACCTCACCAAACCTCTCAGCCCCAAGAGTGTCCACCCTTATGTCTCAATCTGCTGTGGGTCTAGAGATGGTCTATCCAGGTGGCATCACAGCCCCTGAACGAATTTTGTAAGAATTTCTCTCTCTTTCACTGTCTTTGTTTCACGGGTTTTTAAAAGTCATTGATTTTTATAATGGGGTTTAGCTGCTTTTCACTGGTGTGTTTATGCCGCTTTACACCCACTTGACTCACTTACAGAGGGATATCAATACATTGGTTTTAAGATTCTTACTAGTCAGATATATTCTTGGGCGGTGAACAGGGGGTGTTTAGTCCACTTCACTGAGCAAGGAGTAGGTCTTGTCTATTACATATTGGGTTTATGGAACGGTATCTGAGCTAATTTGAAACCCTTGTTTTATGCATCACCCCACCTCACCTTTCCCGTTAAGCAGCCATAGTGTGTCTTCTAAACGTGTGACGCTGTTCTGTTTTGTAATTCAGTTCAAGTGTAGCGGTTTTTACATTCCCTCTCTAAGTGATATCTTATGATAAGTGTCTTTTTCTGTGTGACTTATTTCACTTAGAATCGTCGTACCTAAATCCTCTCATCATGCTGCTACTAGCCTTATGACGTTAATTTCATGGCTGAGTGATATGCCATTGTACATAAGGACCACAACTTCCTTATCCATTTTTCTCTTTCCTTTGAGATTTAAGGTGTAACAAAGTGGAGGTTCTTGTCAACAGAGCAGCCCTAAACTTTGGGGTGCCTGTGTCTTGCTGATTTTTAGTTTTCCCAATTTATACGCCCATGAGTGGAAGTGCCCTATGCTCTCTAAGCTGAGTTTTTTAGATGTTTCAGGACACCCCGTACTCTTCTCCAGAGTGGCTGTTGGCAATTTACATCCCGCCCATCAGCGTAGCAAGGCTCCCGTTTCTCCATGGCCTGTCCTGCATTTCTGGTTTTGACACTTTATTCAGCATGGCCCTTTTGACCGATGGGAAGCGAGACTTCTTTGTAGCGCTGATTTGCCTTTCCAGGTTGCTTGGTTGGCCAAAAAGGGCGTATGCGTTTTTTCCTGAATATATTCAGGAAAAAACGCATACGCCCTTTTTGGCCAAGGGCATCATGGTCGAGGTTTTGCCGCTTTTCCTGTGCTTTAAAGGCGATTCGAATCTACCTCCTGAAATCTGTTTCCTGCAATTCTGCCTTGCTTTCAAATCCTCTTCGTTGCCTTCCCTCAATATATTTGTGGACGAGAGTTATCATTTATAACTCTGCAGGTTCGTGAATTGCAGCGCCCCTGAGCTCGATTTTTCAACTCGCTTTTTTGGGAGCTGGCGGCAAAAGCACAGGATTGCTTCAGGCCCTGTTCTGCTTCCGGGCGGCAGGCTGAACCTGTGGTTATTTCTTCTTCCTGATGGGAAAATAGAGTGACCTGTGCCTGTCCCCACACCTACACCTAGTCTCTCATTGGTTCCCCCTCTTCCCGTTCATCCTCAGGACAAATTTGCAACCTGTACAGAACAGGAGGTTAAAGGTGCTCATTCTCCAAGGAGGGAGATTGCTAGTAAAGCTGCTGTAATGGCGAGCCCGAGCACAAGGAGATGAGAAATGAGGTGCGATTTAGAAATCTGTCCCGATCACACGGTGTACCATCTTCTGGGTTTCTCATGCATGTTTTCGATGTAGGAAGATGCCCTTGAACCTGGAGATTTTGGACCCATGGGATGGGTACCACGCAGTATTACTTTAAAGGGTCTGCATTTGCTCACCCAACCTCACCAAACCTCTCAGCCCGAAGAGTGTCCACCCTTTTGTCTCAATCAGCTGTGGGTCTAGAGATGGTCAATAAAGGTGGCATCCCAGCCCCTGAACGAATTTTGTAAGAATTTCTCTCTCTTTCACTGTCTTTGTTTCACGGGTTTTTAAAAGTAATTGATTTTTATAATGGGGTTTAGCTGCCTTTCACTGCTGTGTTTATGCCGCTTTACACCCACTTGACTCACTTACAGAGAGATATCAATACATTGGTTTTAAGAGTCTTACTAGTCAGATATATTCTTGGGCGGTGAACAGGGGGTGTTGAATCCAGTTCACTGAGCAAGGAGTAGGTCTTGTCTGTTACATATTTGGTTTATGGAACAGTATCTGAGCTAATTTGGAAGCCTTGTTTTATGCATCACCCCTCCTCACCTTTCCCGTTAAGCAGCCATAATGTGTTTTCTAAACGTGTGACGCTGTTCTGTTTTGTAATTCAGTTCAAGTGTAGCGGTTTTTACATTCCCTGTATTAGTGATATCTTATGATAAGTGCCTTTTTCTGTGTGACTTATTTCACTTAGAATCGTCGTACCTAAATCTTCTCATCATGCTGCTACTAGCCTTATGATGTTGATTTCATTGCTGAGTGATATGCCATTATACATATGGACCACAACTTCTTTATCCATTTTTCTATTGCCTGGGATATTTAAGGTGTAACGAAGTGGAGGTTCTTGTCAACAGAGCAGCCCTAAACTTTGGGGTGCCTGTGTCTTGCTGATTTTTCATTTTCCCAATTTATACGCCCATGACTGGAAGTGCCCTATGCTCTCTAAGCTGAGTTTTTTAGATGTTTCAGGACACACCGTACACTTCTCCAGAGTGGCTGTTGGCAATTTACCTCCCACCCATCAGCGTAGCAAGGCTCCCGTTGCTCCATGGCCTGTCCTGCATTTCTGGTTTTGATACTTTATTCAGCATGGCCCTTTTGACCGATGGGAAGCGAGACTTCTTTGTAGCGCTGATTTGCCTTTCCAGGTTGCTTGTTTGGCCAAAAAGGGCGTATGCGTTTTTTCCTGAATATATTCAGGAAAAAACGCATACGCCCTTTTTGGCCAAGGGCATCATGGTCGAGGTTTTGCCGCTTTTCCTGAGCTTTAAAGGCGATTCGACTCTACCTCCTGAAATCTGTTTCCTGCTATTCTGCCTTGCTTTCAAATCCTCTTCGTTGCCTTCCCTCAATATATTTGTGGACGAGAGTTATCATTTCTAACTCTGCAGGTTTGTGAATTGCAGTGCCCCTGAGCTCCATTTTTCAACTCGCTTTCTTCGGAGCTGGCCGCAAAAGCGCAGGATTGCTTCAGGCCCTATTCTGGTTCCGGGCGGCAGGCTGAGCCTGTGGTTAATTCTTCTTCCTGATGGGAAAATAGAGTGACCTGTGCCTGTCCCAACACCTAGAGCTAGTCTCTCACTGGTTCCCCCTCTTCCCGTTCATCCTCAGGACAAATTGCAACCTGTACGGAACAGGAGGTTAAAGGTGCTGATTCTCGAAGGAGGGAGATTGCTAGTAAAGCGGCTGTAATGGCCAACCCGAGCACAAGGAGATGAGAAATGAGGTGCGTTTTAGAAACCTTTCCCGATCACACCGTGTACCATCTTCCGAGTTTCTCATGCATGTTTTCGATGTAGGAAGATGCCCTTGAACCTGGAGATTTTGGACCCATGGGATGGGTACCACGCAGTATTACTTTAAAGGGTCTGCGTTTGCTCACCCAACCTCACCAAACCTCTCAGCCCCAAGAGTGTCCACCCTTATGTCTCAATCTGCTGTGGGTCTAGAGATGGTCTATCCAGGTGGCATCACAGCCCCTGAACGAATTTTGTAAGAATTTCTCTCTCTTTCACTGTCTTTGTTTCACGGGTTTTTAAAAGTCATTGATTTTTATAATGGGGTTTAGCTGCTTTTCACTGGTGTGTTTATGCCGCTTTACACCCACTTGACTCACTTACAGAGGGATATCAATACATTGGTTTTAAGATTCTTACTAGTCAGATATATTCTTGGGCGGTGAACAGGGGGTGTTTAGTCCACTTCACTGAGCAAGGAGTAGGTCTTGTCTATTACATATTGGGTTTATGGAACGGTATCTGAGCTAATTTGAAACCCTTGTTTTATGCATCACCCCACCTCACCTTTCCCGTTAAGCAGCCATAGTGTGTCTTCTAAACGTGTGACGCTGTTCTGTTTTGTAATTCAGTTCAAGTGTAGCGGTTTTTACATTCCCTCTCTAAGTGATATCTTATGATAAGTGTCTTTTTCTGTGTGACTTATTTCACTTAGAATCGTCGTACCTAAATCCTCTCATCATGCTGCTACTAGCCTTATGACGTTAATTTCATGGCTGAGTGATATGCCATTGTACATAAGGACCACAACTTCCTTATCCATTTTTCTCTTTCCTTTGAGATTTAAGGTGTAACGAAGTGGAGGTTCTTGTCAACAGAGCAGCCCTAAACTTTGGGGTGCCTGTGTCTTGCTGATTTTTAGTTTTCCCAATTTATACGCCCATGAGTGGAAGTGCCCTATGCTCTCTAAGCTGAGTTTTTTAGATGTTTCAGGACACCCCGTACTCTTCTCCAGAGTGGCTGTTGGCAATTTACATCCCGCCCATCAGCGTAGCAAGGCTCCCGTTTCTCCATGGCCTGTCCTGCATTTCTGGTTTTGACACTTTATTCAGCATGGCCCTTTTGACCGATGGGAAGCGAGACTTCTTTGTAGCGCTGATTTGCCTTTCCAGGTTGCTTGGTTGGCCAAAAAGGGCGTATGCGTTTTTTCCTGAATATATTCAGGAAAAAACGCATACGCCCTTTTTGGCCAAGGGCATCATGGTCGAGGTTTTGCCGCTTTTCCTGTGCTTTAAAGGCGATTCGAATCTACCTCCTGAAATCTGTTTCCTGCAATTCTGCCTTGCTTTCAAATCCTCTTCGTTGCCTTCCCTCAATATATTTGTGGACGAGAGTTATCATTTATAACTCTGCAGGTTCGTGAATTGCAGTGCCCCTGAGCTCGATTTTTCAACTCGCTTTTTTGGGAGCTGGCGGCAAAAGCACAGGATTGCTTCAGGCCCTGTTCTGCTTCCGGGCGGCAGGCTGAACCTGTGGTTATTTCTTCTTCCTGATGGGAAAATAGAGTGACCTGTGCCTGTCCCCACACCTACACCTAGTCTCTCATTGGTTCCCCCTCTTCCCGTTCATCCTCAGGACAAATTTGCAACCTGTACAGAACAGGAGGTTAAAGGTGCTCATTCTCCAAGGAGGGAGATTGCTAGTAAAGCTGCTGTAATGGCGAGCCCGAGCACAAGGAGATGAGAAATGAGGTGCGATTTAGAAATCTGTCCCGATCACACGGTGTACCATCTTCTGGGTTTCTCATGCATGTTTTCGATGTAGGAAGATGCCCTTGAACCTGGAGATTTTGGACCCATGGGATGGGTACCACGCAGTATTACTTTAAAGGGTCTGCATTTGCTCACCCAACCTCACCAAACCTCTCAGCCCCAAGAGTGTCCACCCTTATGACTCAATCAGCTGTGGGTCTAGAGATGGTCAATAAAGGTGGCATCCCAGCCCCTGAACGAATTCTGTATGAATTTCTCTCTCTTTCACTGTCTTTGTTTCACGGGTTTATAAAAGTAATTGATTTTTATAATGGGGTTTAGCTGCTTTTCACTGCTGTGTTTATGCCGCTTTACACCCACTTGACTCACTTACAGAGAGATATCAATACATTGGTTTTAAGAGTCTTACTAGTCAGATATATTCTTGGGCGGTGAACAGGGGGTGTTGAATCCAGTTCACTGAGCAAGGAGTAGGTCTTGTCTGTTACATATTGGGTTTATGGAACAGTATCTGAGCTAATTTGGAAGCCTTGTTTTATGCATCACCCCTCCTCACCTTTCCCGTTAAGCAGCCATAATGTTTTTTCTAAACGTGTGACGCTGTTCTGTTTTGTAATTCAGTTCAAGTGTAGCGGTTTTTACATTCCCTGTATTAGTGATATCTTATGATAAGTGCCTTTTTCTGTGTGACTTATTTCACTTAGAATCGTCGTACCTAAATCTTCTCATCATGCTGGTACTAGCCTTATGATGTTGATTTCATTGCTGAGTGATATGCCATTATACATATGGACCACAACTTCTTTATCCATTTTTCTATTGCCTGGGATATTTAAGGTGTAACGAAGTGGAGGTTCTTGTCAACAGAGCAGCCCTAAACTTTGGGGTGCCTTTGTCTTGCTGATTTTTCATTTTCCCAATTTATACGCCCATGACTGGAAGTGCCCTATGCTCTCTAGGCTGAGTTTTTTAGATGTTTCAGGACACACCGTACACTTCTCCAGAGTGGCTGTTGGCAATTTACCTCCCACCCATCAGCGTAGCAAGGCTCCCGTTTCTCCATGGCCTGTCCTGCATTTCTGGTTTTGACACTTTATTCAGCATGGCCCTTTTGACCGATGGGAAGCGAGACTTCTTTGTAGCGCTGATTTGCCTTTCCAGGTTGCTTGGTTGGCCAAAAAGGGCGTATGCGTTTTTTCCTGAATATATTCAGGAAAAAACGCATACGCCCTTTTTGGCCAAGGGCATCATGGTCGAGGTTTTGCCGCTTTTCCTGTGCTTTAAAGGCGATTCGAACCTACCTCCTGAAATCTGTTTCCTGCAATTCTGCCTTGCTTTCAAATCCTCTTCATTGCCTTCCCTCAATATATTTGTGGACGAGAGTTATCATTTATAACTCTGCAGGTTTGTGAATTGCAGTGCCCCTGAGCTCCATTTTTCAACTCGCTTTTTTGGGAGCTGGCGGCAAAAGCACAGGATTGCTTCAGGCCCTGTTCTGCTTCCGGGCGGCAGGCTGAACCTGTGCTTAATTCTTCTTCCTGATGGGAAAATAGAGTGACCTGTGCCTGTCCCAACACCTAGAGCTAGTCTCTCACTGGTTCCCCCTCTTCCCGTTCATCCTCAGGACAAATTGCAACCTGTATGGAACAGGAGGTTAAAGGTGCTGATTCTCGAAGGAGGGAGATTGCTAGTAAAGCGGCTGTAATGGCCAACCCGAGCACAAGGAGATGAGAAATGAGGTGCGTTTTAGAAACCTTTCCCGATCACACGGTGTACCATCTTCTGGGTTTCTCATGCATGTTTTCGATGTAGGAAGAGTCCCTTGAACCTGGAGATTTTGGACCCATGGGATGGGTACCACGCAGTATTACTTTAAAGGGTCTGCGTTTGCTCACCCAACCTCACCAAACCTCTCAGCCCCAAGAGTGTCGACCCTTATGTCTCAATCAGCTGTGGGTCTAGAGATGGTCAATCCAGGTGGCATCACAGCCCCTGAACGAATTTTGTAAGAATTTCTCTCTCTTTCACTGTCTTTGTTTCACGGGTTTTTAAAAGTAATTGATTTTTATAATGGGGTTTAGCTGCTTTTCACTGCTGTGTTTATGCCGCTTTACACCCACTTGACTCACTTACAGAGGGATATCAATACATTGGTTTTAAGATTCTTACTAGTCAGATATATTCTTGGGCGGTGAACAGGGGGTGTTGAGTCCAGTTCACTGAGCAAGGAGTAGGTCTTGTCTATTACATATTGGGTTTATGGAACGGTATCTGAGCTAATTTGAAACCCTTGTTTTATGCATCACCCCACCTCACCTTTCCCGTTAAGCAGCCATAGTGTGTCTTCGAAACGTGTGACGCTGTTCTGTTTTGTAATTCAGTTCAAGTGTAGCGGTTTTTACATTCCCTCTCTAAGTGATATCTTATGATAAGTGTCTTTTTCTGTGTGACTTATTTCACTTAGAATCGTCGTAACTAAATCCTCTCATCATGCTGCTACTAGCCTTATGACGTTAATTTCATGGCTCAGTGATATGCCATTGTACATAAGGACCACAACTTCCTTATCCATTTTTCTCTTTCCTGTGATATTTAAGGTGTAACGAAGTGGAGGTTCTTGTCAACAGAGCAGCCCTAAACTTTGGGGTGCCTGTGTCTTGCTGATTTTTAGTTTTCCCAATTTATACGCCCATGAGTGGAAGTGCCCTATGCTCTCTAAGCTGAGTTTTTTAGATGTTTCAGGACACCCCGTACTCTTCTCCAGAGTGGCTGTTGGCAATTTACATCCCGCCCATCACCGTAGCAAGGCTCCCGTTTCTCCATGGCCTGTCCTGCATTTCTGGTTTTGACACTTTATTCAGCATGGCCCTTTTGACCGATGGGAAGCGAGACTTCTTTGTAGCGCTGATTTGCCTTTCCAGGTTGCTTGGTTGGCCAAAAAGGGCGTATGCGTTTTTTCCTGAATATATTCAGGAAAAAACGCATACGCCCTTTTTGGCCAAGGGCATCATGGTCGAGGTTTTGCCGCTTTTCCTGTGCTTTAAAGGCGATTCGAATCTACCTCCTGAAATCTGTTTCCTGCAATTCTGCCTTGCTTTCAAATCCTCTTCGTTGCCTTCCCTCAATATATTTGTGGACGAGAGTTATCATTTATAACTCTGCAGGTTCGTGAATTGCAGTGCCCCTGAGCTCGATTTTTCAACTCGCTTTTTTGGGAGCTGGCGGCAAAAGCACAGGATTGCTTCAGGCCCTGTTCTGCTTCCGGGCGGCAGTCTGAACCTGTGCTTAATTCTTCTTCCTGATGGGAAAATAGAGTGACCTGTGCCTGTCCCCACACCTACACCTAGTCTCTCATTGGTTCCCCCTCTTCCCGTTCATCCTCAGGACAAATTTGCAACCTGTACAGAACAGGAGGTTAAAGGTGCTCATTCTCCAAGGAGGGAGATTGCTAGTAAAGCTGCTGTAATGGCGAGCCCGAGCACAAGGAGATGAGAAATGAGGTGCGATTTAGAAATCTGTCCCGATCACACGGTGTACCATCTTCTGGGTTTCTCATGCATGTTTTCGATGTAGGAAGATGCCCTTGAACCTGGAGATTTTGGACCCATGGGATGGGTACCACGCAGTATTACTTTAAAGGGTCTGCATTTGCTCACCCAACCTCACCAAACCTCTCAGCCCGAAGAGTGTCCACCCTTTTGTCTCAATCAGCTGTGGGTCTAGAGATGGTCAATAAAGGTGGCATCCCAGCCCCTGAACGAATTTTGTAAGAATTTCTCTCTCTTTCACTGTCTTTGTTTCACGGGTTTTTAAAAGTAATTGATTTTTATAATGGGGTTTAGCTGCCTTTCACTGCTGTGTTTATGCTGCTTTACACCCACTTGACTCACTTACAGAGGGATATCAATACATTGGTTTTAAGATTCTTACTAGTCAGATATATTCTTGGGCGGTGAACAGGGGGTGTTTAGTCCACTTCACTGAGCAAGGAGTAGGTCTTGTCTATTACATATTGGGTTTATGGAACGGTATCTGAGCTAATTTGAAACCCTTGTTTTATGCATCACCCCACCTCACCTTTCCCGTTAAGCAGCCATAGTGTGTCTTCTAAACGTGTGACGCTGTTCTGTTTTGTAATTCAGTTCAAGTGTAGCGGTTTTTACATTCCCTCTCTAAGTGATATCTTATGATAAGTGTCTTTTTCTGTGTGACTTATTTCACTTAGAATCGTCATACCTAAATCCTCTCATCATGCTGCTACTAGCCTTATGATGTTAATTTCATGGCTGAGTGATATGCCATTGTACAGAAGGACCACAACTTCCTTATCCATTTTTCTCTTTCCTGGGATATTTAAGGTGTAACGAAGTGGAGGTTCTTGTCAACAGAGCAGCCCTAAACTTTGGGGTGCCTGTGTCTTGCTGATTTTTAGTTTTCCCAATTTATACGCCCATGAGTGGAAGTGCCCTATGCTCTCTAAGCTGAGTTTTTTAGATGTTTCAGGACACACCGTACACTTCTCCAGAGTGGCTGTTTGCAATTTACATCGCGCCTATCAGCGAAGCAAGGCTCCCGTTTCTCCATGGCCTGTCCTGCATTTCTGGTTTTGACACTTTATTCAGCATGGCCCTTTTGACCGATGGGAAGCGAGACTTCTTTGTAGCGCTGATTTGCCTTTCCAGGTTGCTTGGTTGGCCAAAAAGGGCGTATGCGTTTTTTCCTGAATATATTCAGGAAAAAACGCATACGCCCTTTTTGGCCAAGGGCATCATGGTCGAGGTTTTGCCGCTTTTCCTGTGCTTTAAAGGCGATTCGACTCTACCTCCTGAAATCTGTTTCCAGCAATTCTGCCTTGCTTTCAAATCCTCCTCGTTGCCTTCCCTCAATATATTTGTGGACGAGAGTTATCATTTATAACTCTGCAGGTTTGTGAATTGCAGGGCCCCTGAGCTCGATTTTTCAACTCGCTTTTTTGGGAGCTGGCGGCAAAAGCACAGGATTGCTTCAGGCCCTGTTCTGCTTCCGGGCGGCAGGCTGAACCTGTGGTTAATTCTTCTTCCTGATGGGAAAATAGAGTGACCTGTGCCTGTCCCAACACCTAGAGCTAGTCTCTCATTGGTTCCCCCTCTTCCCGTTTATCCTCAGGACAAATTGCAACCTGTTCGGAACAGAAGGTTAAAGGGGCTGATTCTCCAAGGAGGGAGATTGCTAGTAAAGCGGCTGTAATGGCCAACCCGAGCACAAGGAGATGAGAAATGAGGTGCGTTTAAGAAACCTTTCCCGATCACACGGTGTACCATCTTCTGGGTTTCTCATGCATGTTTTCGATGTAGGAAGATGCCCTTGAACCTGGAGATTTTGGACCCATGGGATGGGTACCACGCAGTATTACTTTAAAGGGTCTGCCTTTTCTCACCGAACCTAACCAAACCTCTCAGCCCCAAGAGTGTCCACCCTTATGTCTCAATCAGCTGTGGGTCTAGAGATGGTCAATCCAGGTGGCATCACAGCCCCTGAACGAATTTTGTAAGAATTTCTCTCTCTTTCACTGTCTTTGTTTCACGGGTTTTTAAAAGTAATTGATTTTTATAATGGGGTTTAGCTGCTTTTCACTGCTGTGTTTATGCCGCTTTACACCCACTTGACTCACTTACAGAGGGATATCAATACTTTGGTTTTAAGATTCTTACTAGTCAGATATATTCTTGGGCGGTGAACAGGGGGTGTTGAGTCCAGTTCACTGAGCAAGGAGTAGGTCTTGTCTATTACATATTGGGTTCATGGAACGGTATCTGAGCTAATTTGAAACCCTTGTTTTATGCATCACCCCACCTCACCTTTCCCGTTAAGCAGCCATAGTGTGTCTTCTAAACGTGTGACGCTGTTCTGTTTTGTAATTCAGTTCAAGTGTAGCGGTTTTTACATTCCCTCTCTAAGTGATATCTTATGATAAGTGATTTTTTCTGTGTGACTTATTTCACTTAGAATCGTCGTACCTAAATCCTCTAATCATGCTGCTACTAGCCTTATGACGTTAATTTCATGGCTGAGTGATATGCCATTGTACATATGGACAACAACTTCCTTATCCATTTTTCTCTTTCCTGCGATATTTAAGGTGTAACGAAGTGGAGGTTTTGTCAACAGAGCAACCCTAAACTTTGGGGTGCCTGTGTCCTACTGATTTTTAGTTTTCCCAATTTATACGCCCATGAGTGGAAGTGCCTTATGCTCTCTAAGCTGAGTTTTTTAGATGTTTCAGGACACCCCGTACCCTTCTCCAGAGTGGCTGTTGGCAATTTACATCCCGCCCATCAGCGTAGCAAGGCTCCCGTTTCTCCATGGCCTGTCCTGCATTTCTGGTTTTGACACTTTATTCAGCATGGCCCTTTTGACCGATGGGAAGCGAGACTTCTTTGTAGCGCTGATTTGCCTTTCCAGGTTGCTTGCTTGGCCAAAAAGGGCGTATGCGTTTTTTCCTGAATATATTCAGGAAAAAACGCATACGCCCTTTTTGGCCAAGGGCATCATGGTCGAGGTTTTGCCGCTTTTCCTGAGCTTTAAAGGCGATTCGACTCTACCTCCTGAAATCTGTTTCCTGCTATTCTGCCTTGCTTTCAAATCCTCTTCGTTGCCTTCCCTCAATATATTTGTGGACGAGAGTTATCATTTCTAACTCTGCAGGTTTGTGAATTGCAGTGCCCCTGAGCTCCATTTTTCAACTCGCTTTCTTCGGAGCTGGCCGCAAAAGCGCAGGATTGCTTCAGGCCCTATTCTGGTTCCGGGCGGCAGGCTGAGCCTGTGGTTAATTCTTCTTCCTGATGGGAAAATAGAGTGACCTGTGCCTGTCCCAACACCTAGAGCTAGTCTCTCACTGGTTCCCCCTCTTCCCGTTCATCCTCAGGACAAATTGCAACCTGTACGGAACAGGAGGTTAAAGGTGCTGATTCTCGAAGGAGGGAGATTGCTAGTAAAGCGGCTGTAATGGCCAACCCGAGCACAAGGAGATGAGAAATGAGGTGCGTTTTAGAAACCTTTCCCGATCACACCGTGTACCATCTTCCGAGTTTCTCATGCATGTTTTCGATGTAGGAAGATGCCCTTGAACCTGGAGATTTTGGACCCATGGGATGGGTACCACGCAGTATTACTTTAAAGGGTCTGCGTTTGCTCACCCAACCTCACCAAACCTCTCAGCCCCAAGAGTGTCCACCCTTATGTCTCAATCTGCTGTGGGTCTAGAGATGGTCTATCCAGGTGGCATCACAGCCCCTGAACGAATTTTGTAAGAATTTCTCTCTCTTTCACTGTCTTTGTTTCACGGGTTTTTAAAAGTCATTGATTTTTATAATGGGGTTTAGCTGCTTTTCACTGGTGTGTTTATGCCGCTTTACACCCACTTGACTCACTTACAGAGGGATATCAATACATTGGTTTTAAGATTCTTACTAGTCAGATATATTCTTGGGCGGTGAACAGGGGGTGTTTAGTCCACTTCACTGAGCAAGGAGTAGGTCTTGTCTATTACATATTGGGTTTATGGAACGGTATCTGAGCTAATTTGAAACCCTTGTTTTATGCATCACCCCACCTCACCTTTCCCGTTAAGCAGCCATAGTGTGTCTTCTAAACGTGTGACGCTGTTCTGTTTTGTAATTCAGTTCAAGTGTAGCGGTTTTTACATTCCCTCTCTAAGTGATATCTTATGATAAGTGTCTTTTTCTGTGTGACTTATTTCACTTAGAATCGTCGTACCTAAATCCTCTCATCATGCTGCTACTAGCCTTATGACGTTAATTTCATGGCTGAGTGATATGCCATTGTACATAAGGACCACAACTTCCTTATCCATTTTTCTCTTTCCTGGGATATTTAAGGTGTAACGAAGTGGAGGTTCTTGTCAACAGAGCAGCCCTAAACTTTGGGGTGCCTGTGTCTTGCTGATTTTTAGTTTTCCCAATTTATACGCCCATGAGTGGAAGTGCCCTATGCTCTCTAAGCTGAGTTTTTTAGATGTTTCAGGACACCCCGTACTCTTCTCCAGAGTGGCTGTTGGCAATTTACATCCCGCCCATCAGCGTAGCAAGGCTCCCGTTTCTCCATGGCCTGTCCTGCATTTCTGGTTTTGACACTTTATTCAGCATGGCCCTTTTGACCGATGGGAAGCGAGACTTCTTTGTAGCGCTGATTTGCCTTTCCAGGTTGCTTGGTTGGCCAAAAAGGGCGTATGCGTTTTTTCCTGAATATATTCAGGAAAAAACGCATACGCCCTTTTTGGCCAAGGGCATCATGGTCGAGGTTTTGCCGCTTTTCCTGTGCTTTAAAGGCGATTCGACTCTACCTCCTGAAATCTGTTTCCTGCAATTCTGCCTTGCTTTCAAATCCTCTTCGTTGCCTTCCCTCAATATATTTGTGGACGAGAGTTATCATTTATAACTCTGCAGGTTCGTGAATTGCAGTGCCCCTGAGCTCGATTTTTCAACTCGCTTTTTTGGGAGCTGGCGGCAAAAGCACAGGATTGCTTCAGGCCCTGTTCTGTTTCCGGGCGGCAGGCTGAACCTGTGGTTATTTCTTCTTCCTGATGGGAAAATAGAGTGACCTGTGCCTGTCCCCACACCTACACCTAGTCTCTCATTGGTTCCCCCTCTTCCCGTTCATCCTCAGGACAAATTTGCAACCTGTACAGAACAGGAGGTTAAAGGTGCTCATTCTCCAAGGAGGGAGATTGCTAGTAAAGCTGCTGTAATGGCGAGCCCGAGCACAAGGAGATGAGAAATGAGGTGCGATTTAGAAATCTGTCCCGATCACACGGTGTACCATCTTCTGGGTTTCTCATGCATGTTTTCGATGTAGGAAGATGCCCTTGAACCTGGAGATTTTGGACCCATGGGATGGGTACCACGCAGTATTACTTTAAAGGGTCTGCATTTGCTCACCCAACCTCACCAAACCTCTCAGCCCGAAGAGTGTCCACCCTTTTGTCTCAATCAGCTGTGGGTCTAGAGATGGTCAATAAAGGTGGCATCCCAGCCCCTGAACGAATTTTGTAAGAATTTCTCTCTCTTTCACTGTCTTTGTTTCACGGGTTTTTAAAAGTAATTGATTTTTATAATGGGGTTTAGCTGCCTTTCACTGCTGTGTTTATGCCGCTTTACACCCACTTGACTCACTTACAGAGGGATATCAATACATTGGTTTTAAGATTCTTACTAGTCAGATATATTCTTGGGCGGTGAACAGGGGGTGTTGAGTCCAGTTCACTGAGCAAGGAGTAGGTCTTGTCTGTTACATATTGGGTTTATGGAACAGTATCTGAGCTAATTTGATACCCTTGTTTTATGCATCACCCCACCTCACCTTTCCCGTTAAGCAGCCATAGTGTGTTTTCTAAACGTGTGACGCTGTTCTGTTTTGTAATTCAGTTCAAGTGTAGCGGATTTTACATTCCCTCTATAAGTGATATCTTACGATAACTGTCTTTCTCTGTGACTTATTTCACTTAGAATCGTCGTACCTAAATCCACTCATCATGCTGCTACTAGCCTTATGACGTTGATTTCATGCCTGAGTGATATTCCATTGTACATAAGGACCACAACTTCTTTATCCATTTTTCTCTTTCCTGGGATATTTAAGGTGTAATGAAGTGGAGGTTCTTGTCAACAGAGCAGCCCTAAACTTTGGGGTGCCTGTGTCTTGCTGATTTTTAGTTTTCCCAATTTATACGCCCATGAGTGGAAGTGCCCTATGCTCTCTAAGCTGAGTTTTTTAGGTGTTTCAGGACACACCGTACACTTCTCCAGAGTGGCTGTTGGCAATTTACATCCCGCCCATCAGCGTAGCAAGGCTCCCGTTTCTCCATGGCCTGTCCTGCATTTCTGGTTTTGACACTTTATTCAGCATGGCCCTTTTGACCGATGGGAAGCGAGACTTCTTTGTAGCGCTGATTTGCCTTTCCAGGTTGCTTGCTTGGCCAAAAAGGGCGTATGCGTTTTTTCCTGAATATATTCAGGAAAAAACGCATACGCCCTTTTTGGCCAAGGGCATCATTGTCGAGGTTTTGCCGCTTTTCCTGTGCTTTAAAGGCGATTCGACTCTACCTCCTGAAATCAGTTTCCTGCAATTCTGCTATGCTTTCAAATCCTCTTCGTTGCCTTCCCTCAATATATTTGTGGACGAGAGTTACCATTTATAACTCTGCAGGTTTGTGAATTGCAGTGCCCCTGAGCTCCATTTTTCAACTCGCTTTTTTGGGAGCTGGCCGCAAAAGCACAGGATTGCTTCAGGCGCTGTTCTGCTTCCGGGCGGCAGGCTGAGCCTGTGGTTAATCCTTCTTCCTGATGGGAAAATAGAGTGACATGTGGCTGTCCCAACACCTAGAGCAAGTCTCTCATTGGTTCCCCCTCTTCCCGTTTATCCTCAGGACAAATTGCAACCTGTACGGAACAGAAGGTTAAAGGGGCTGATTCTCCAAGGAGGGAGATTGCTAGTAAAGCGGCTGTAATGTCCAACCCCAGCACAAGGAGATGAGAAATGAGGTGCGTTTTAGAAACCTTTCCCGATCACACGGTGTACCATCTTCTGGGTTTCTCATGCATGTTTTCGATGTAGGAAGATGCCCTTGAACCTGGAGATTTTGGACCCATGGGATGGATACCACGCAGTATTACTTTAAAGGGTCTGCGTTTGCTCACCCAACCTCACCAAACCTCTCAGCCCCAAGAGTGTCCACCCTTATGACTCAATCAGCTGTGGGTCTAGAGATGGTCAATAAAGGTGGCATCCCTACCCCTGAACGAATTCTGTATGAATTTCTCTCTCTTTCACTGTCTTTGTTTCACGGGTTTTTAAAAGTAATTGATTTTTATAATGGGGTTTAGCTGCTTTTCACTGCTGTGTTTATGCCGCTTTACACCCACTTGACTCAGTTACAGAGGGATATCAATACATTGGTTTTAAGAGTCTTACTAGTCAGAAATATTCTTGGGCGGTGAACAGGGGGTGTTGAGTCCAGTTCACTGAGCAAGGAGTAGGTCTTGTCTATTACATATTGGGTTTATGGAACGGTATCTGAGCTAATTTGAAACCCTTGTTTTATGCATCACACCACCTCACCTTTCCCGTTAAGCAGCCATAGTGTGTCTTCTAAACGTGTGACGCTGTTCTGTTTTGTAATTCAGTTCAAGTGTAGCGGTTTTTACATTCCCTCTCTAAGTGATATCTTATGATAAGTGTCTTTTTCTGTGTGACTTATTTCACTTGGAATCGTTGTACCTAAATCCTCTCATCATGCTGCTACTAGCCTTATGACGTTGATTTCATGCCTGAGTGATATTCCATTGTACATAAGGACCACAACTTCTTTATCCATTTTTCTCTTTCCTGGGATATTTAAGGTGTAATGAAGTGGAGGTTCTTGTCAACAGAGCAGCCCTAAACTTTGGGGTGCCTGTGTCTTGCTGATTTTTAGTTTTCCCAATTTATACGCCCATGAGTGGAAGTGCCCTATGCTCTCTAAGCTGAGTGTTTTAGATGTTTCAGGACACACCGTACACTTCTCCAGAGTGGCTGTTGGCAATTTACATCCCGCCCATCAGCGTAGCAAGCCTCCCATTTCTCCATGGCCTGTCCTGCATTTCTGGTTTTGACACTTTATTCAGCATGGCCCTTTTGACCGATGGGAAGCGAGACTTCTTTGTAGCGATGATTTGCCTTTCCAGGTTGCTTGGTTGGCCAAAAAGGGCGTATGCGTTTTTTCCTGAATATATTCAGGAAAAAACGCATACGCCCTTTTTGGCCAAGGGCATCATGGTCGAGGTTTTGCCGCTTTTCCTGTGCTTTAAAGGCGATTCGAATCTACCTCCTGAAATCTGTTTCCTGCAATTCTGCCTTGCTTTCTAATCCTCTTTGTTGCCTTCCCTCAATATATTTGTGGACGAGAGTTATCATTTCTAACTCTGCAGGTTTGTGAATTGCAGTGCCCCTGAGCTCCATTTTTCAACTCGCTTTCTTGGGAGCTGGCCGCAAAAGCGCAGGATTGCTTCAGGCCCTATTGTGGTTCTGGGCGGCAGGCTGAGCCTGTGGTTAATTCTTCTTCCTGATGGGAAAATAGAGTGACCTGTGCCTGTCCCCACACCTAGACCTAGTCTCTCATTGGTTCCCCCTCTTCCCGTTCATCCTCAGGACAAATTTGCAACCTGTACAGAACAGGAGGTTAAAGGTGCTGATTCTCGAAGCAGGGAGATTGCTAGTAAAGCGGCTGGAATGGCGAGCCCGAGCACAAGGAGATGAGAAATGAGGTGCGTTTTAGAAACCTTTCCCGATCACACGGTGTACCATCTTCTGGGTTTCTCATGCATGTTTTCGATGTAGGAAGATGCCCTTGAACCTGGAGATTTTGGACCCATGGGATGGATACCACGCAGTATTACTTTAAAGGGTCTGCGTTTGCTCACCCAACCTCACCAAACCTCTCAGCCCCAAGAGTGTCCACCCTTATGACTCAATCAGCTGTGGGTCTAGAGATAGTCAATAAAGGTGGCATCCCAGCCCCTGAACGAATTCTGTATGAATTTCTCTCTCTTTCACTGTCTTTGTTTCACGGGTTTTTAAAAGTAATTGATTTTTATAATGGGGTTTAGCTGCTTTTCACTGCTGTGTTTATGCCGCTTTACACCCACTTGACTCACTTACAGAGGGATATCAATACATTGGTTTTAAGAGTCTTACTAGTCAGAAATATTCTTGGGCGGTGAACAGGGGGTGTTGAGTCCAGTTCACTGAGCAAGGAGTAGGTCTTGTCTATTACATATCGGGTTTATGGAACGGTATCTGAGCTAATTTGAAACCCTTGTTTTATGCATCACACCACCTCACCTTTCCCGTTAAGCAGCCATAGTGTGTCTTCTAAACGTGTGACGCTGTTCTGTTTTGTAATTCAGTTCAAGTGTAGCGGTTTTTACATTCCCTCTCTAAGTGATATCTTATGATAAGTGTCTTTTTCTGTGTGACTTATTTCACTTAGAATCGTCGTACCTAAATCCTCTCATCATGCTGCTACTAGCCTTATGACGTTGATTTCATGCCTGAGTGATATTCCATTATACATAAGGACCACAACTTCTTTATCCATTTTTCTCTTTCCTGGGATATTTAAGGTGTAATGAAGTGGAGGTTCTTGTCAACAGAGCAGTCCTAAACTTTGGGGTGCCTGTGTCTTGCTGATTTTTAGTTTTCCCAATTTATACGCCCATGAGTGGAAGTGCCCTATGCTCTCTAAGCTGAGTGTTTTAGATGTTTCAGGACACACCGTACACTTCTCCAGAGTGGCTGTTGGCAATTTACATCCCGCCCATCAGCGTAGCGAGGCTCCCGTTTCTCCATGGCCTGTCCTGCATTTCTGGTTTTGACACTTTATTCAGCATGGCCCTTTTGACCGATGGGAAGCGAGACTTCTTTGTAGCGCTGATTTGCCTTTCCAGGTTGCTTGGTTGGCCAAAAAGGGCGTATGCGTTTTTTCCTGAATATATTCAGGAAAAAACGCATACGCCCTTTTTGGCCAAGGGCATCATGGTCGAGGATTTGCCGCTTTTCCTGTGCTTTAAAGGCGATTCGAATCTACCTCCTGAAATCTGTTTCCTGCAATTCTGCCTTGCTTTCTAATCCTCTTTGTTGCCTTCCCTCAATATATTTGTGGACGAGAGTTATCATTTCTAACTCTGCAGGTTTGTGAATTGCAGTGCCCCTGAGCTCCATTTTTCAACTCACTTTCTTGGGAGCTGGCCGCAAAAGCGCAGGATTGCTTCAGGCCCTATTGTGGTTCCGGGCGGCAGGCTGAGCCTGTGGTTAATTCTTCTTCCTGATGGGAAAATAGAGTGACCTGTGCCTGTCCCCACACCTAGACCTAGTCTCTCATTGGTTCCCCCTCTTCCCGTTCATCCTCAGGACAAATTTGCAACCTGTACAGAACAGGAGGTTAAAGGTGCTCATTCTCCAAGGAGGGAGATTGCTAGTAAAGCGGCTGGAATGGCGAGCCCGAGCACAAGGAGATGAGAAATGAGGTGCGTTTTAGAAACCTTTCCCGATCACACGGTGTACCATCTTCTGGGTTTCTCATGCATGTTTTCGATGTAGGAAGATGCCCTTGAACCTGGAGATTTTGGACCCATGGGATGGATACCACGCAGTAGTACTTTAAAGGGTCTGCGTTTGCTCACCCAACCTCACCAAACCTCTCAGCCCCAAGAGTGTCCACCCTTATGACTCAATCAGCTGTGGGTCTAGAGATGGTCAATAAAGGTGGCATCCCTACCCCTGAACGAATTCTGTATGAATTTCTCTCTCTTTCACTGTCTTTGTTTCACGGGTTTTTAAAAGTAATTGATTTTTATAATGGGGTTTAGCTGTTTTTCACTGCTGTGTTTATGCCGCTTTACACCCACTTGACTCACTTACAGAGGGATATCAATACATTGGTTTTAAGAGTCTTACTAGTCAGAAATATTCTTGGGCGGTGAACAGGGGGTGTTGAGTCCAGTTCACTGAGCAAGGAGTAGGTCTTGTCTATTACATATTGGGTTTATGGAACGGTATCTGAGCTAATTTGAAACCCTTGTTTTATGCATCACACCACCTCACCTTTCCCGTTAAGCAGCCATAGTGTGTCTTCTAAACGTGTGACGCTGTTCTGTTTTGTAATTCAGTTCAAGTGTAGCGGTTTTTACATTCCCTCTCTAAGTGATATCTTATGATAAGTGTCTTTTTCTGTGTGACTTATTTCACTTAGAATCGTTGTACCTAAATCCTCTCATCATGCTGCTACTAGCCTTATGACGTTGATTTCATGCCTGAGTGATATTCCATTGTACATAAGGACCACAACTTCTTTATCCATTTTTCTCTTTCCTGGGATATTTAAGGTGTAATGAAGTGGAGGTTCTTGTCAACAGAGCAGCCCTAAACTTTGGGGTGCCTGTGTCTTGCTGATTTTTAGTTTTCCCAATTTATACGCCCATGAGTGGAAGTGCCCTATGCTCTCTAAGCTGAGTGTTTTAGATGTTTCAGGACACACCGTACACTTCTCCAGAGTGGCTGTTGGCAATTTACATCCCGCCCATCAGCGTAGCAAGCCTCCCATTTCTCCATGGCCTGTCCTGCATTTCTGGTTTTGACACTTTATTCAGCATGGCCCTTTTGACCGATGGGAAGCGAGACTTCTTTGTAGCGCTGATTTGCCTTTCCAGGTTGCTTGGTTGGCCAAAAAGGGCGTATGCGTTTTTTCCTGAATATATTCAGGAAAAAACGCATACGCCCTTTTTGGCCAAGGGCATCATGGTCGAGGTTTTGCCGCTTTTCCTGTGCTTTAAAGGCGATTCGAATCTACCTCCTGAAATCTGTTTCCTGCAATTCTGCCTTGCTTTCTAATCCTCTTTGTTGCCTTCCCTCAATATATTTGTGGACGAGAGTTATCATTTCTAACTCTGCAGGTTTGTGAATTGCAGTGCCCCTGAGCTCCATTTTTCAACTCGCTTTCTTGGGAGCTGGCCGCAAAAGCGCAGGATTGCTTCAGGCCCTATTGTGGTTCTGGGCGGCAGGCTGAGCCTGTGGTTAATTCTTCTTCCTGATGGGAAAATAGAGTGACCTGTGCCTGTCCCCACACCTAGACCTAGTCTCTCATTGGTTCCCCCTCTTCCCGTTCATCCTCAGGACAAATTTGCAACCTGTACAGAACAGGAGGTTAAAGGTGCTGATTCTCGAAGCAGGGAGATTGCTAGTAAAGCGGCTGGAATGGCGAGCCCGAGCACAAGGAGATGAGAAATGAGGTGCGTTTTAGAAACCTTTCCCGATCACACGGTGTACCATCTTCTGGGTTTCTCATGCATGTTTTCGATGTAGGAAGATGCCCTTGAACCTGGAGATTTTGGACCCATGGGATGGATACCACGCAGTATTACTTTAAAGGGTCTGCGTTTGCTCACCCAACCTCACCAAACCTCTCAGCCCCAAGAGTGTCCACCCTTATGACTCAATCAGCTGTGGGTCTAGAGATAGTCAATAAAGGTGGCATCCCAGCCCCTGAACGAATTCTGTATGAATTTCTCTCTCTTTCACTGTCTTTGTTTCACGGGTTTTTAAAAGTAATTGATTTTTATAATGGGGTTTAGCTGCTTTTCACTGCTGTGTTTATGCCGCTTTACACCCACTTGACTCACTTACAGAGGGATATCAATACATTGGTTTTAAGAGTCTTACTAGTCAGAAATATTCTTGGGCGGTGAACAGGGGGTGTTGAGTGCAGTTCACTGAGCAAGGAGTAGGTCTTGTCTATTACATATCGGGTTTATGGAACGGTATCTGAGCTAATTTGAAACCCTTGTTTTATGCATCACACCACCTCACCTTTCCCGTTAAGCAGCCATAGTGTGTCTTCTAAACGTGTGACGCTGTTCTGTTTTGTAATTCAGTTCAAGTGTAGCGGTTTTTACATTCCCTCTCTAAGTGATATCTTATGATAAGTGTCTTTTTCTGTGTGACTTATTTCACTTAGAATCGTCGTACCTAAATCCTCTCATCATGCTGCTACTAGCCTTATGACGTTGATTTCATGCCTGAGTGATATTCCATTATACATAAGGACCACAACTTCTTTATCCATTTTTCTCTTTCCTGGGATATTTAAGGTGTAATGAAGTGGAGGTTCTTGTCATCAGAGCAGCCCTAAACTTTGGGGTGCCTGTGTCTTGCTGATTTTTAGTTTTCCCAATTTATACGCCCATGAGTGGAAGTGCCCTATGCTCTCTAAGCTGAGTGTTTTAGATGTTTCAGGACACACCGTACACTTCTCCAGAGTGGCTGTTGGCAATTTACATCCCGCCCATCAGCGTAGCGAGGCTCCCGTTTCTCCATGGCCTGTCCTGCATTTCTGGTTTTGACACTTTATTCAGCATGGCCCTTTTGACCGATGGGAAGCGAGACTTCTTTGTAGCGCTGATTTGCCTTTCCAGGTTGCTTGGTTGGCCAAAAAGGGCGTATGCGTTTTTTCCTGAATATATTCAGGAAAAAACGCATACGCCCTTTTTGGCCAAGGGCATCATGGTCGAGGATTTGCCGCTTTTCCTGTGCTTTAAAGGCGATTCGAATCTACCTCCTGAAATCTGTTTCCTGCAATTCTGCCTTGCTTTCTAATCCTCTTTGTTGCCTTCCCTCAATATATTTGTGGACGAGAGTTATCATTTCTAACTCTGCAGGTTTGTGAATTGCAGTGCCCCTGAGCTCCATTTTTCAACTCACTTTCTTGGGAGCTGGCCGCAAAAGCGCAGGATTGCTTCAGGCCCTATTGTGGTTCCGGGCGGCAGGCTGAGCCTGTGGTTAATTCTTCTTCCTGATGGGAAAATAGAGTGACCTGTGCCTGTCCCCACACCTAGACCTAGTCTCTCATTGGTTCCCCCTCTTCCCGTTCATCCTCAGGACAAATTTGCAACCTGTACAGAACAGGAGGTTAAAGGTGCTCATTCTCCAAGGAGGGAGATTGCTAGTAAAGCGGCTGGAATGGCGAGCCCGAGCACAAGGAGATGAGAAATGAGGTGCGTTTTAGAAACCTTTCCCGATCACACGGTGTACCATCTTCTGGGTTTCTCATGCATGTTTTCGATGTAGGAAGATGCCCTTGAACCTGGAGATTTTGGACCCATGGGATGGGTACCACGCAGTATTACTTTAAAGGGTCTGCGTTTGCTCACCCAACCTCACCAAACCTCTCAGCCCGAAGAGTGTCCACCCTTATGTCTCAATCAGCTGTGGGTCTAGAGATGGTCAATAAAGGTGGCATCCCAGCCCCTGAACGAATTCTGTATGAATTTCTCTCTCTTTCACTGTCTTTGTTTCACGGGTTTTTAAAAGTAATTGATTTTTATAATGGGGTTTAGCTGCTTTTCACTGCTGTGTTTATGCCGCTTTACACCCACTTGACTCACTTACAGAGAGATATCAATACATTGGTTTTAAGAGTCTTACTAGTCAGATATATTCTTGGGCGGTGAACAGGGGGTGTTGAATCCAGTTCACTGAGCAAGGAGTAGGTCTTGTCTGTTACATATTGGGTTTATGGAACAGTATCTGAGCTAATTTGAAACCCTTGTGTTATGCATCACCCCACCTCACCTTTCCCGTTAAGCAGCCATAGTGTGTTTTCTAAACGTGTGACGCTGTTCTGTTTTGTAATTCAGTTCAAGTGTAGCGGTTTTTACATTCCCTCTATAAGTGATATCTTATGATAAGTGCCTTTTTCTGTGTGACTTATTTCACTTAGAATCGTCGTACCTAAATCTTCTCATCATGCTGCTACTAGCCTTATGATGTTGATTTCATGCCTGAGTGATATTCCATTGTACATAAGGACCACAACTTCTTTATCCATTTTTCTCTTTCCTGGGATATTTAAGGTGTAATGAAGTGGAGGTTCTTGTCATCAGAGCAGCCCTAAACTTTGGGGTGCCTGTGTCTTGCTGATTTTTAGTTTTCCCAATTTATACGCCCATGAGTGGAAGTGCCCTATGCTCTCTAAGCTGAGTGTTTTAGATGTTTCAGGACACACCGTACACTTCTCCAGAGTGGCTGTTGGCAATTTAAATCCCGCCCATCAGCGTAGCAAGGCTCCCGTTTCTCCATGGCCTGTCCTGCATTTCTGGTTTTGACACTTTATTCAGCATGGCCCTTTTGACCGATGGGAAGCGAGACTTCTTTGTAGCGCTGATTTGCCTTTCCAGGTTGCTTGGTTGGCCAAAAAGGGCGTATGCGTTTTTTCCTGAATATATTCAGGAAAAAACGCATACGCCCTTTTTGGCCAAGGGCATCATGGTCGAGGTTTTGCCGCTTTTCCTGTGCTTTAAAGGCGATTCGAATCTACCTCCTGAAATCTGTTTCCTGCAATTCTGCCTTGCTTTCAAATCCTCTTCGTTGCCTTCCCTCAATATATTTGTGGACGAGAGTTATCATTTCTAACTCTGCAGGTTTGTGAATTGCAGTGCCCCTGAGCTCCATTTTTCAACTCGTTTTCTTGGGAGCTGGCCGCAAAAGCGCAGGATTGCTTCAGGCCCTATTGTGGTTCCGGGCGGCAGGCTGAGCCTGTGGTTAATTCTTCTTCCTGATGGGAAAATAGAGTGACCTGTGCCTGTCCCCACACCTAGACCTAGTCTCTCATTGGTTCCCCCTCTTCCCGTTCATCCTCAGGACAAATTTGCAACCTGTACAGAACAGGAGGTTAAAGGTGCTCATTCTCCAAGGAGGGAGATTGCTAGTAAAGCGCCTGGAATGGCGAGCCCGAGCACAAGGAGATGAGAAATGAGGTGCGATTTAGAAACCTTTCCCGATCACACGGTGTACCGTCTTCTGGGTTTCTCATGCATGTTTTCGATGTAGGAAGATGCCCTTGAACCTGGAGATTTTGGACCCATGGGATGGGTACCACGCAGTATTACTTTAAAGGGTCTGCGTTTGCTCACCCAACCTCACCAAACCTCTCAGCCCGAAGAGTGTCCACCCTTATGTCTCAATCAGCTGTGGGTCTAGAGATGGTCAATCCAGGTGGCATCACAGCCCCTGAACGAATTTTGTAAGAATTTCTCTCTCTTTCACTGTCTTTGTTTCACGGGTTTTTAAAAGTAATTGATTTTTATAATGGGGTTTAGCTGCTTTTCACTGCTGTGTTTATGCCGGTTTACACCCACTTGACTCACTTACAGAGAGATATCAATACATTGGTTTTAAGATTCTTACTAGTCAGATATATTGGGCGGTGAACAGGGGGTGTTGAGTCCAGTTCACTGAGCAAGGAGTAGGTCTTTTCTATTACATATTGGGTTTATGGAACGGTATCTGAGCTCATTTGAAACCCTTGTTTTATGCATCACCCCACCTCACCTTTCCCGTTAAGCAGCCATAGTGTGTCTTCTAAACGTGTGACGCTGTTCTGTTTTGTAATTCAGTTCAAGTGTAGCGGTTTTTACATTCCCTCTCTAAGTGATATCTTATGATAAGTGTCTTTTTCTGTGTGACTTATTTCACTTAGAATCGTCGTACCTAAATCTTCTCATCATGCTGCTACTAGCCTTATGATGTTGATTTCATTGCTGAGTGATATGCCATTATACATATGGACCACAACTTCTTTATCCATTTTTCTCTTTCCTGGGATATTTAAGGTGTAACGAAGTGGAGGTTCTTGTCAACAGAGCAGCCCTAAACTTTGGGGTGCCTGTGTCTTGCTGATTTTTAGTTTTCCCAATTTATACGCCCATGAGTGGAAGTGCCCTATGCTCTCTAAGCTGAGTTTTTTAGATGTTTCAGGACACACCGTACACTTCTCCAGAGTGGCTGTTGGCAATTTACATCCCGCCCATCAGCGTAGCAAGGCTCCCGTTTCTCCATGGCCTGTCCTGCATTTCTGGTTTTGACACTTTATTCAGCATGGCCCTTTTGACCGATGGGAAGCGAGACTTCTTTGTAGCGCTGATTTGCCTTTCCAGGTTGCTTGGTTGGCCAAAAAGGGCGTATGCGTTTTTTCCTGAATATATTCAGGAAAAAACGCATACGCCCTTTTTGGCCAAGGGCATCATGGTCGAGGTTTTGCCGCTTTTCCTGTGCTTTAAAGGCGATTCGAATCTACCTCCTGAAATCTGTTTCCTGCAATTCTGCCTTGCTTTCAAATCCTCTTCGTTGCCTTCCCTCAATATATTTGTGGACGAGAGTTATCATTTCTAACTCTGCAGGTTTGTGAATTGCAGTGCCCCTGAGCTCCATATTTCAACTCGCTTTCTTGGGAGCTGGCCGCAAAAGCGCAGGATTGCTTCAGGCCCTATTGTGGTTCCGGGCGGCATGCTGAGCCTGTGGTTAATTCTTCTTCCTGATGGGAAAATAGAGTGACCTGTGCCTGTCCCCACACCTAGACCTAGTCTCTCATTGGTTCCCCCTCTTCCCGTTCATCCTCAGGACAAATTGCAACCTGTTCGGAACAGGAGGTTAAAGGTGCTGATTCTCCAAGGAGGGAGATTGCTAGTAAAGTGGCTGTAATGGCGAGCCCGAGCACAAGGAGATGAGAAATGAGGTGCGTTTTAGAAACCTTTCCCGATCACACGGTGTACCGTCTTCTGGGTTTCTCATGCATGTTTTCGATGTAGGAAGATGCCCTTGAACCTGGAGATTTTGGACCCATGGGATGGGTACCACGCAGTATTACTTTAAAGGGTCTGCGTTTGCTCACCCAACCTCACCAAACCTCTCAGCCCGAAGAGTGTCCACCCTTATGTCTCAATCAGCTGTGGGTCTAGAGATGGTCAATAAAGGTGGCATCCCAGCCCCTGAACGAATTCTGTATGAATTTCTCTCTCTTTCACTGTCTTTGTTTCACGGGTTTTTAAAAGTAATTGACTTTTATAATGGGGTTTAGCTGCTTTTCACTGCTGTGTTTATGCCGATTTACACCCACTTGACTCACTTACAGAGAGATATCAATACATTGGTTTTAAGAGTCTTACTAGTCAGATATATTCTTGGGCGGTGAACAGGGGGTGTTGAGTCCAGTTCACTGAGCAAGGAGTAGGTCTTGTCTGTTACATATTGGGTTTATGGAACAGTATCTGAGCTAATTTGATACCCTTGTTTTATGCATCACCCCACCTCACCTTTCCCGTTAAGCAGCCATAGTGTGTTTTCTAAACGTGTGACGCTGTTCTGTTTTGTAATTCAGTTCAAGTGTAGCGGATTTTACATTCCCTCTATAAGTGATATCTTACGATAAGTGTCTTTCTCTGTGACTTATTTCACTTAGAATCGTCGTACCTAAATCCACTCATCATGCTGCTACCAGCCTTATGACGTTGATTTCATGCCTGAGTGATATTCCATTGTACATAAGGACCACAACTTCTTTATCCATTTTTCTCTTTCCTGGGATATTTAAGGTGTAATGAAGTGGAGGTTCTTGTCAACAGAGCAGCCCTAAACTTTGGGGTGCCTGTGTCTTGCTGATTTTTAGTTTTCCCAATTTATACGCCCATGAGTGGAAGTGCCCTATGCTCTCTAAGCTGAGTTTTTTAGGTGTTTCAGGACACACCGTACACTTCTCCAGAGTGGCTGTTGGCAATTTACATCCCGCCCATCAGCGTAGCAAGGCTCCCGTTTCTCCATGGCCTGTCCTGCATTTCTGGTTTTGACACTTTATTCAGCATGGCCCTTTTGACCGATGGGAAGCGAGACTTCTTTGTAGCGCTGATTTGCCTTTCCAGGTTGCTTGGTTGGCCAAAAAGGGCGTATGCGTTTTTTCCTGAATATATTCAGGAAAAAACGCATACGCCCTTTTTGGCCAAGGGCATCATGGTCGAGGATTTGCCGCTTTTCCTGTGCTTTAAAGGCGATTCGAATCTACCTCCTGAAATCTGTTTCCTGCAATTCTGCCTTGCTTTCTAATCCTCTTTGTTGCCTTCCCTCAATATATTTGTGGACGAGAGTTATCATTTCTAACTCTGCAGGTTTGTGAATTGCAGTGCCCCTGAGCTCCATTTTTCAACTCGCTTTCTTGGGAGCTGGCCGCAAAAGCGCAGGATTGCTTCAGGCCCTATTGTGGTTCCGGGCGGCAGGCTGAGCCTGTGGTTAATTCTTCTTCCTGATGGGAAAATAGAGTGACCTGTGCCTGTCCCCACACCTAGACCTAGTCTCTCATTGGTTCCCCCTCTTCCCGTTCATCCTCAGGACAAATTTGCAACCTGTACAGAACAGGAGGTTAAAGGTGCTCATTCTCCAAGGAGGGAGATTGCTAGTAAAGCGGCTGGAATGGCGAGCCCGAGCACAAGGAGATGAGAAATGAGGTGCGTTTTAGAAACCTTTCCCGATCACACGGTGTACCATCTTCTGGGTTTGTCATGCATGTTTTCGATGTAGGAAGATGCCCTTGAACCTGGAGATTTTGGACCCATGGGATGGGTACCACGCAGTATTACTTTAAAGGGTCTGCGTTTGCTCACCCAACCTCACCAAACCTCTCAGCCCGAAGAGTGTCCACCCTTATGTCTCAATCAGCTGTGGGTCTAGAGATGGTCAATAAAGGTGGCATCCCAGCCCCTGAACGAATTCTGTATGAATTTCTCTCTCTTTCACTGTCTTTGTTTCACGGGTTTTTAAAAGTAATTGATTTTTATAATGGGGTTTAGCTGCTTTTCACTGCTGTGTTTATGCCGCTTTACACCCACTTGACTCACTTACAGAGAGATATCAATACATTGGTTTTAAGAGTCTTACTAGTCAGATATATTCTTGGGCGGTGAACAGGGGGTGTTGAATCCAGTTCACTGAGCAAGGAGTAGGTCTTGTCTATTACATATCGGGTTTATGGAACGGTATCTGAGCTAATTTGAAACCCTTGTTTTATGCATCACACCACCTCACCTTTCCCGTTAAGCAGCCATAGTGTGTCTTCTAAACGTGTGACGCTGTTCTGTTTTGTAATTCAGTTCAAGTGTAGCGGTTTTTACATTCCCTCTCTAAGTGATATCTTATGATAAGTGTCTTTTTCTGTGTGACTTATTTCACTTAGAATCGTCGTACCTAAATCCTCTCATCATGCTGCTACTAGCCTTATGACGTTGATTTCATGCCTGAGTGATATTCCATTGTACATAAGGACCACAACTTCTTTATCCATTTTTCTCTTTCCTGGGATATTTAAGGTGTAATGAAGTGGAGGTTCTTGTCAACAGAGCAGTCCTAAACTTTGGGGTGCCTGTGTCTTGCTGATTTTTAGTTTTCCCAATTTATACGCCCATGAGTGGAAGTGCCCTATGCTCTCTAAGCTGAGTGTTTTAGATGTTTCAGGACACACCGTACACTTCTCCAGAGTGGCTGTTGGCAATTTACATCCCGCCCATCAGCGTAGCGAGGCTCCCGTTTCTCCATGGCCTGTCCTGCATTTCTGGTTTTGACACTTTATTCAGCATGGCCCTTTTGACCGATGGGAAGCGAGACTTCTTTGTAGCGCTGATTTGCCTTTCCAGGTTGCTTGGTTGGCCAAAAAGGGCGTATGCGTTTTTTCCTGAATATATTCAGGAAAAAACGCATACGCCCTTTTTGGCCAAGGGCATCATGGTCGAGGATTTGCCGCTTTTCCTGTGCTTTAAAGGCGATTCGAATCTACCTCCTGAAATCTGTTTCCTGCAATTCTGCCTTGCTTTCTAATCCTCTTTGTTGCCTTCCCTCAATATATTTGTGGACGAGAGTTATCATTTCTAACTCTGCAGGTTTGTGAATTGCAGTGCCCCTGAGCTCCATTTTTCAACTCACTTTCTTGGGAGCTGGCCGCAAAAGCGCAGGATTGCTTCAGGCCCTATTGTGGTTCCGGGCGGCAGGCTGAGCCTGTGGTTAATTCTTCTTCCTGATGGGAAAATAGAGTGACCTGTGCCTGTCCCCACACCTAGACCTAGTCTCTCATTGGTTCCCCCTCTTCCCGTTCATCCTCAGGACAAATTTGCAACCTGTACAGAACAGGAGGTTAAAGGTGCTCATTCTCCAAGGAGGGAGATTGCTAGTAAAGCGGCTGGAATGGCGAGCCCGAGCACAAGGAGATGAGAAATGAGGTGCGTTTTAGAAACCTTTCCCGATCACACGGTGTACCATCTTCTGGGTTTCTCATGCATGTTTTCGATGTAGGAAGATGCCCTTGAACCTGGAGATTTTGGACCCATGGGATGGATACCACGCAGTAGTACTTTAAAGGGTCTGCGTTTGCTCACCCAACCTCACCAAACCTCTCAGCCCCAAGAGTGTCCACCCTTATGACTCAATCAGCTGTGGGTCTAGAGATGGTCAATAAAGGTGGCATCCCTACCCCTGAACGAATTCTGTATGAATTTCTCTCTCTTTCACTGTCTTTGTTTCACGGGTTTTTAAAAGTAATTGATTTTTATAATGGGGTTTAGCTGTTTTTCACTGCTGTGTTTATGCCGCTTTACACCCACTTGACTCACTTACAGAGGGATATCAATACATTGGTTTTAAGAGTCTTACTAGTCAGAAATATTCTTGGGCGGTGAACAGGGGGTGTTGAGTCCAGTTCACTGAGCAAGGAGTAGGTCTTGTCTATTACATATTGGGTTTATGGAACGGTATCTGAGCTAATTTGAAACCCTTGTTTTATGCATCACACCACCTCACCTTTCCCGTTAAGCAGCCATAGTGTGTCTTCTAAACGTGTGACGCTGTTCTGTTTTGTAATTCAGTTCAAGTGTAGCGGTTTTTACATTCCCTCTCTAAGTGATATCTTATGATAAGTGTCTTTTTCTGTGTGACTTATTTCACTTAGAATCGTTGTACCTAAATCCTCTCATCATGCTGCTACTAGCCTTATGACGTTGATTTCATGCCTGAGTGATATTCCATTGTACATAAGGACCACAACTTCTTTATCCATTTTTCTCTTTCCTGGGATATTTAAGGTGTAATGAAGTGGAGGTTCTTGTCAACAGAGCAGCCCTAAACTTTGGGGTGCCTGTGTCTTGCTGATTTTTAGTTTTCCCAATTTATACGCCCATGAGTGGAAGTGCCCTATGCTCTCTAAGCTGAGTGTTTTAGATGTTTCAGGACACACCGTACACTTCTCCAGAGTGGCTGTTGGCAATTTACATCCCGCCCATCAGCGTAGCAAGCCTCCCATTTCTCCATGGCCTGTCCTGCATTTCTGGTTTTGACACTTTATTCAGCATGGCCCTTTTGACCGATGGGAAGCGAGACTTCTTTGTAGCGCTGATTTGCCTTTCCAGGTTGCTTGGTTGGCCAAAAAGGGCGTATGCGTTTTTTCCTGAATATATTCAGGAAAAAACGCATACGCCCTTTTTGGCCAAGGGCATCATGGTCGAGGTTTTGCCGCTTTTCCTGTGCTTTAAAGGCGATTCGAATCTACCTCCTGAAATCTGTTTCCTGCAATTCTGCCTTGCTTTCTAATCCTCTTTGTTGCCTTCCCTCAATATATTTGTGGACGAGAGTTATCATTTCTAACTCTGCAGGTTTGTGAATTGCAGTGCCCCTGAGCTCCATTTTTCAACTCGCTTTCTTGGGAGCTGGCCGCAAAAGCGCAGGATTGCTTCAGGCCCTATTGTGGTTCTGGGCGGCAGGCTGAGCCTGTGGTTAATTCTTCTTCCTGATGGGAAAATAGAGTGACCTGTGCCTGTCCCCACACCTAGACCTAGTCTCTCATTGGTTCCCCCTCTTCCCGTTCATCCTCAGGACAAATTTGCAACCTGTACAGAACAGGAGGTTAAAGGTGCTGATTCTCGAAGCAGGGAGATTGCTAGTAAAGCGGCTGGAATGGCGAGCCCGAGCACAAGGAGATGAGAAATGAGGTGCGTTTTAGAAACCTTTCCCGATCACACGGTGTACCATCTTCTGGGTTTCTCATGCATGTTTTCGATGTAGGAAGATGCCCTTGAACCTGGAGATTTTGGACCCATGGGATGGATACCACGCAGTATTACTTTAAAGGGTCTGCGTTTGCTCACCCAACCTCACCAAACCTCTCAGCCCCAAGAGTGTCCACCCTTATGACTCAATCAGCTGTGGGTCTAGAGATAGTCAATAAAGGTGGCATCCCAGCCCCTGAACGAATTCTGTATGAATTTCTCTCTCTTTCACTGTCTTTGTTTCACGGGTTTTTAAAAGTAATTGATTTTTATAATGGGGTTTAGCTGCTTTTCACTGCTGTGTTTATGCCGCTTTACACCCACTTGACTCACTTACAGAGGGATATCAATACATTGGTTTTAAGAGTCTTACTAGTCAGAAATATTCTTGGGCGGTGAACAGGGGGTGTTGAGTGCAGTTCACTGAGCAAGGAGTAGGTCTTGTCTATTACATATCGGGTTTATGGAACGGTATCTGAGCTAATTTGAAACCCTTGTTTTATGCATCACACCACCTCACCTTTCCCGTTAAGCAGCCATAGTGTGTCTTCTAAACGTGTGACGCTGTTCTGTTTTGTAATTCAGTTCAAGTGTAGCGGTTTTTACATTCCCTCTCTAAGTGATATCTTATGATAAGTGTCTTTTTCTGTGTGACTTATTTCACTTAGAATCGTCGTACCTAAATCCTCTCATCATGCTGCTACTAGCCTTATGACGTTGATTTCATGCCTGAGTGATATTCCATTATACATAAGGACCACAACTTCTTTATCCATTTTTCTCTTTCCTGGGATATTTAAGGTGTAATGAAGTGGAGGTTCTTGTCAACAGAGCAGTCCTAAACTTTGGGGTGCCTGTGTCTTGCTGATTTTTAGTTTTCCCAATTTATACGCCCATGAGTGGAAGTGCCCTATGCTCTCTAAGCTGAGTGTTTTAGATGTTTCAGGACACACCGTACACTTCTCCAGAGTGGCTGTTGGCAATTTACATCCCGCCCATCAGCGTAGCGAGGCTCCCGTTTCTCCATGGCCTGTCCTGCATTTCTGGTTTTGACACTTTATTCAGCATGGCCCTTTTGACCGATGGGAAGCGAGACTTCTTTGTAGCGCTGATTTGCCTTTCCAGGTTGCTTGGTTGGCCAAAAAGGGCGTATGCGTTTTTTCCTGAATATATTCAGGAAAAAACGCATACGCCCTTTTTGGCCAAGGGCATCATGGTCGAGGATTTGCCGCTTTTCCTGTGCTTTAAAGGCGATTCGAATCTACCTCCTGAAATCTGTTTCCTGCAATTCTGCCTTGCTTTCTAATCCTCTTTGTTGCCTTCCCTCAATATATTTGTGGACGAGAGTTATCATTTCTAACTCTGCAGGTTTGTGAATTGCAGTGCCCCTGAGCTCCATTTTTCAACTCACTTTCTTGGGAGCTGGCCGCAAAAGCGCAGGATTGCTTCAGGCCCTATTGTGGTTCCGGGCGGCAGGCTGAGCCTGTGGTTAATTCTTCTTCCTGATGGGAAAATAGAGTGACCTGTGCCTGTCCCCACACCTAGACCTAGTCTCTCATTGGTTCCCCCTCTTCCCGTTCATCCTCAGGACAAATTTGCAACCTGTACAGAACAGGAGGTTAAAGGTGCTCATTCTCCAAGGAGGGAGATTGCTAGTAAAGCGGCTGGAATGGCGAGCCCGAGCACAAGGAGATGAGAAATGAGGTGCGTTTTAGAAACCTTTCCCGATCACACGGTGTACCATCTTCTGGGTTTCTCATGCATGTTTTCGATGTAGGAAGATGCCCTTGAACCTGGAGATTTTGGACCCATGGGATGGGTACCACGCAGTATTACTTTAAAGGGTCTGCGTTTGCTCACCCAACCTCACCAAACCTCTCAGCCCGAAGAGTGTCCACCCTTATGTCTCAATCAGCTGTGGGTCTAGAGATGGTCAATAAAGGTGGCATCCCAGCCCCTGAACGAATTCTGTATGAATTTCTCTCTCTTTCACTGTCTTTGTTTCACGGGTTTTTAAAAGTAATTGATTTTTATAATGGGGTTTAGCTGCTTTTCACTGCTGTGTTTATGCCGCTTTACACCCACTTGACTCACTTACAGAGAGATATCAATACATTGGTTTTAAGAGTCTTACTAGTCAGATATATTCTTGGGCGGTGAACAGGGGGTGTTGAATCCAGTTCACTGAGCAAGGAGTAGGTCTTGTCTGTTACATATTGGGTTTATGGAACAGTATCTGAGCTAATTTGAAACCCTTGTGTTATGCATCACCCCACCTCACCTTTCCCGTTAAGCAGCCATAGTGTGTTTTCTAAACGTGTGACGCTGTTCTGTTTTGTAATTCAGTTCAAGTGTAGCGGTTTTTACATTCCCTCTATAAGTGATATCTTATGATAAGTGCCTTTTTCTGTGTGACTTATTTCACTTAGAATCGTCGTACCTAAATCTTCTCATCATGCTGCTACTAGCCTTATGATGTTGATTTCATGCCTGAGTGATATTCCATTGTACATAAGGACCACAACTTCTTTATCCATTTTTCTCTTTCCTGGGATATTTAAGGTGTAATGAAGTGGAGGTTCTTGTCATCAGAGCAGCCCTAAACTTTGGGGTGCCTGTGTCTTGCTGATTTTTAGTTTTCCCAATTTATACGCCCATGAGTGGAAGTGCCCTATGCTCTCTAAGCTGAGTGTTTTAGATGTTTCAGGACACACCGTACACTTCTCCAGAGTGGCTGTTGGCAATTTAAATCCCGCCCATCAGCGTAGCAAGGCTCCCGTTTCTCCATGGCCTGTCCTGCATTTCTGGTTTTGACACTTTATTCAGCATGGCCCTTTTGACCGATGGGAAGCGAGACTTCTTTGTAGCGCTGATTTGCCTTTCCAGGTTGCTTGGTTGGCCAAAAAGGGCGTATGCGTTTTTTCCTGAATATATTCAGGAAAAAACGCATACGCCCTTTTTGGCCAAGGGCATCATGGTCGAGGTTTTGCCGCTTTTCCTGTGCTTTAAAGGCGATTCGAATCTACCTCCTGAAATCTGTTTCCTGCAATTCTGCCTTGCTTTCAAATCCTCTTCGTTGCCTTCCCTCAATATATTTGTGGACGAGAGTTATCATTTCTAACTCTGCAGGTTTGTGAATTGCAGTGCCCCTGAGCTCCATTTTTCAACTCGTTTTCTTGGGAGCTGGCCGCAAAAGCGCAGGATTGCTTCAGGCCCTATTGTGGTTCCGGGCGGCAGGCTGAGCCTGTGGTTAATTCTTCTTCCTGATGGGAAAATAGAGTGACCTGTGCCTGTCCCCACACCTAGACCTAGTCTCTCATTGGTTCCCCCTCTTCCCGTTCATCCTCAGGACAAATTTGCAACCTGTACAGAACAGGAGGTTAAAGGTGCTCATTCTCCAAGGAGGGAGATTGCTAGTAAAGCGCCTGGAATGGCGAGCCCGAGCACAAGGAGATGAGAAATGAGGTGCGATTTAGAAACCTTTCCCGATCACACGGTGTACCGTCTTCTGGGTTTCTCATGCATGTTTTCGATGTAGGAAGATGCCCTTGAACCTGGAGATTTTGGACCCATGGGATGGGTACCACGCAGTATTACTTTAAAGGGTCTGCGTTTGCTCACCCAACCTCACCAAACCTCTCAGCCCGAAGAGTGTCCACCCTTATGTCTCAATCAGCTGTGGGTCTAGAGATGGTCAATCCAGGTGGCATCACAGCCCCTGAACGAATTTTGTAAGAATTTCTCTCTCTTTCACTGTCTTTGTTTCACGGGTTTTTAAAAGTAATTGATTTTTATAATGGGGTTTAGCTGCTTTTCACTGCTGTGTTTATGCCGGTTTACACCCACTTGACTCACTTACAGAGAGATATCAATACATTGGTTTTAAGATTCTTACTAGTCAGATATATTGGGCGGTGAACAGGGGGTGTTGAGTCCAGTTCACTGAGCAAGGAGTAGGTCTTTTCTATTACATATTGGGTTTATGGAACGGTATCTGAGCTCATTTGAAACCCTTGTTTTATGCATCACACCACCTCACCTTTCCCGTTAAGCAGCCATAGTGTGTCTTCTAAACGTGTGACGCTGTTCTGTTTTGTAATTCAGTTCAAGTGTAGCGGTTTTTACATTCCCTCTCTAAGTGATATCTTATGATAAGTGTCTTTTTCTGTGTGACTTATTTCACTTAGAATCGTCGTACCTAAATCTTCTCATCATGCTGCTACTAGCCTTATGATGTTGATTTCATTGCTGAGTGATATGCCATTATACATATGGACCACAACTTCTTTATCCATTTTTCTCTTTCCTGGGATATTTAAGGTGTAACGAAGTGGAGGTTCTTGTCAACAGAGCAGCCCTAAACTTTGGGGTGCCTGTGTCTTGCTGATTTTTAGTTTTCCCAATTTATACGCCCATGAGTGGAAGTGCCCTATGCTCTCTAAGCTGAGTTTTTTAGATGTTTCAGGACACACCGTACACTTCTCCAGAGTGGCTGTTGGCAATTTACATCCCGCCCATCAGCGTAGCAAGGCTCCCGTTTCTCCATGGCCTGTCCTGCATTTCTGGTTTTGACACTTTATTCAGCATGGCCCTTTTGACCGATGGGAAGCGAGACTTCTTTGTAGCGCTGATTTGCCTTTCCAGGTTGCTTGGTTGGCCAAAAAGGGCGTATGCGTTTTTTCCTGAATATATTCAGGAAAAAACGCATACGCCCTTTTTGGCCAAGGGCATCATGGTCGAGGTTTTGCCGCTTTTCCTGTGCTTTAAAGGCGATTCGAATCTACCTCCTGAAATCTGTTTCCTGCAATTCTGCCTTGCTTTCAAATCCTCTTCGTTGCCTTCCCTCAATATATTTGTGGACGAGAGTTATCATTTCTAACTCTGCAGGTTTGTGAATTGCAGTGCCCCTGAGCTCCATATTTCAACTCGCTTTCTTGGGAGCTGGCCGCAAAAGCGCAGGATTGCTTCAGGCCCTATTGTGGTTCCGGGCGGCATGCTGAGCCTGTGGTTAATTCTTCTTCCTGATGGGAAAATAGAGTGACCTGTGCCTGTCCCCACACCTAGACCTAGTCTCTCATTGGTTCCCCCTCTTCCCGTTCATCCTCAGGACAAATTGCAACCTGTTCGGAACAGGAGGTTAAAGGTGCTGATTCTCCAAGGAGGGAGATTGCTAGTAAAGTGGCTGTAATGGCGAGCCCGAGCACAAGGAGATGAGAAATGAGGTGCGTTTTAGAAACCTTTCCCGATCACACGGTGTACCGTCTTCTGGGTTTCTCATGCATGTTTTCGATGTAGGAAGATGCCCTTGAACCTGGAGATTTTGGACCCATGGGATGGGTACCACGCAGTATTACTTTAAAGGGTCTGCGTTTGCTCACCCAACCTCACCAAACCTCTCAGCCCGAAGAGTGTCCACCCTTATGTCTCAATCAGCTGTGGGTCTAGAGATGGTCAATAAAGGTGGCATCCCAGCCCCTGAACGAATTCTGTATGAATTTCTCTCTCTTTCACTGTCTTTGTTTCACGGGTTTTTAAAAGTAATTGACTTTTATAATGGGGTTTAGCTGCTTTTCACTGCTGTGTTTATGCCGATTTACACCCACTTGACTCACTTACAGAGAGATATCAATACATTGGTTTTAAGAGTCTTACTAGTCAGATATATTCTTGGGCGGTGAACAGGGGGTGTTGAGTCCAGTTCACTGAGCAAGGAGTAGGTCTTGTCTGTTACATATTGGGTTTATGGAACAGTATCTGAGCTAATTTGATACCCTTGTTTTATGCATCACCCCACCTCACCTTTCCCGTTAAGCAGCCATAGTGTGTTTTCTAAACGTGTGACGCTGTTCTGTTTTGTAATTCAGTTCAAGTGTAGCGGATTTTACATTCCCTCTATAAGTGATATCTTACGATAAGTGTCTTTCTCTGTGACTTATTTCACTTAGAATCGTCGTACCTAAATCCACTCATCATGCTGCTACCAGCCTTATGACGTTGATTTCATGCCTGAGTGATATTCCATTGTACATAAGGACCACAACTTCTTTATCCATTTTTCTCTTTCCTGGGATATTTAAGGTGTAATGAAGTGGAGGTTCTTGTCAACAGAGCAGCCCTAAACTTTGGGGTGCCTGTGTCTTGCTGATTTTTAGTTTTCCCAATTTATACGCCCATGAGTGGAAGTGCCCTATGCTCTCTAAGCTGAGTTTTTTAGGTGTTTCAGGACACACCGTACACTTCTCCAGAGTGGCTGTTGGCAATTTACATCCCGCCCATCAGCGTAGCAAGGCTCCCGTTTCTCCATGGCCTGTCCTGCATTTCTGGTTTTGACACTTTATTCAGCATGGCCCTTTTGACCGATGGGAAGCGAGACTTCTTTGTAGCGCTGATTTGCCTTTCCAGGTTGCTTGGTTGGCCAAAAAGGGCGTATGCGTTTTTTCCTGAATATATTCAGGAAAAAACGCATACGCCCTTTTTGGCCAAGGGCATCATGGTCGAGGATTTGCCGCTTTTCCTGTGCTTTAAAGGCGATTCGACTCTACCTCCTGAAATCAGTTTCCTGCAATTCTGGTATGCTTTCAAATCCTCTTCGTTGCCTTCCCTCAATATATTTGTGGACGAGAGTTACCATTTATAACTCTGCAGGTTTGTGAATTGCAGTGCCCCTGAGCTCCATTTTTCAACTCGCTTTCTTGGGAGCTGGCCGCAAAAGCACAGGATTGCTTCAGGCCCTGTTCTGCTTCCGGGCGGCAGGCTGAGCCTGTGGTTAATCCTTCTTCCTGATGGGAAAATAGAGTGACATGTGGCTGTCCCAACACCTAGAGCTAGTCTCTCATTGGTTCCCCCTCTTCCCGTTCATCCTCAGGACAAATTGCAACCTGTACGGAACAGGAGGTTAAAGGTGCTGATTCTCAAAGGAGAGAGATTGCTAGTAAAGCGGCTGTAATGGCCAACCCGAGCACAAGGAGATGAGAAATGAGGTGCGTTTTAGAAACCTTTCCCGATCACACGGTGTACCATCTTCTGGGTTTCTCATGCATGTTTTCGATGTAGGAAGATGCCCTTGAACCTGGAGATTTTGGACCCATGGGATGGATACCACGCAGTATTACTTTAAAGGGTCTGTGTTTGCTCACCCAACCTCACCAAACCTCTCAGCCCCAAGAGTGTCCACCCTTATGTCTCAATCAGCTGTGGGTCTAGAGATGGTCAATCCAGGTGGCATCACAGCCCCTGAACGAATTTTGTAAGAATTTCTCTCTCTTCACTGTCTTAGTTTCACGGGTTTTTAAAAGTAATTGATTTTTATAACGGGGTTTAGCTGCTTTTCACTGCTGTGTTTATGCCGGTTTACACCCACTTGACTCACTTACAGAGGGATATCAATACATTGGTTTTAAGATTCTTACTAGTCAGATATATTCTTGGGCGGTGAACAGGGGGTGTTGAGTCCAGTTCACTGAGCAAGGAGTAGGTCTTGTCTATTACATATTGGGTTTATGGAACAGTATCTGAGCTAATTTGAAACCCTTGTGTTATGCATCACCCCACCTCACCTTTCCCGTTAAGCAGCCATAGTGTGTTTTCTAAACGTGTGACGCTGTTCTGTTTTGTAATTCAGTTCAAGTGTAGCGGTTTTTACATTCCCTCTCTAAGTGATATCTTATGATAAGTGTCTTTTTCTGTGTGACTTATTTCACTTAGAATCGTCGTACCTAAATCTTCTCATCATGCTGCTACTAGCCTTATGATGTTGATTACATGCCTGAGTGATATTCCATTGTACATAAGGACCACAACTTCTTTATCCATTTTTCTCTTTCCTGGGATATTTAAGGTGTAATGAAGTGGAGGTTCTTGTCATCAGAGCAGCCCTAAACTTTGGGGTGCCTGTGTCTTGCTGATTTTTAGTTTTCCCAATTTATACGCCCATGAGTGGAAGTGCCCTATGCTCTCTAAGCTGAGTGTTTTAGATGTTTCAGGACACACCGTACACTTCTCCAGAGTGGCTGTTGGCAATTTACATCCCGCCCATCAGCGTAGCAAGGCTCCCGTTTCTCCATGGCCTGTCCTGCATTTCTGGTTTTGACACTTTATTCCGCATGGCCCTTTTGACCGATGGGAAGCGAGACTTCTTTGTAGCGCTGATTTGCCTTTCCAGGTTGCTTGGTTGGCCAAAAAGGGCGTATGCGTTTTTTCCTGAATATATTCAGGAAAAAACGCATACGCCCTTTTTGGCCAAGGGCATCATGGTCGAGGTTTTGCCGCTTTTCCTGTGCTTTAAAGGCGATTCGAATCTACCTCCTGAAATCTGTTTCCTGCAATTCTGCCTTGCTTTCAAATCCTCTTTGTTGCCTTCCCTCAATATATTTGTGGACGAGAGTTATCATTTCTAACTCTGCAGGTTTGTGAATTGCAGTGCCCCTGAGCTCCATTTTTCAACTCGCTTTCTTGGGAGCTGGCCGCAAAAGCGCAGGATTGCTTCAGGCCCTATTGTGGTTCCGGGCGGCAGGCTGAGCCTGTGGTTAATTCTTCTTCCTGATGGGAAAATAGAGTGACCTGTGCCTGTCCCCACACCTAGACCTAGTCTCTCATTGGTTCCCCCTCTTCCCGTTCATCCTCAGGACAAATTTGCAACCTGTACAGAACAGGAGGTTAAAGGTGCTCATTCTCCAAGGAGGGAGATTGCTAGTAAAGCGGCTGGAATGGCGAGCCCGAGCACAAGGAGATGAGAAATGAGGTGCGTTTTAGAAACCTTTCCCGATCACACGGTGTACCGTCTTCTGGGTTTCTCATGCATGTTTTCGATGTAGGAAGATGCCCTTGAACCTGGAGATTTTGGACCCATGGGATGGGTACCACGCAGTATTACTTTAAAGGGTCTGCGTTTGCTCACCCAACCTCACCAAACCTCTCAGCCCGAAGAGTGTCCACCCTTATGTCTCAATCAGCTGTGGGTCTAGAGATGGTCAATAAAGGTGGCATCCCAGCCCCTGAACGAATTCTGTATGAATTTCTCTCTGTTTCACTGTCTTTGTTTCACGGGTTTTTAAAAGTAATTGACTTTTATAATGGGGTTTAGCTGCTTTTCACTGCTGTGTTTATGCCGATTTACACCCACTTGACTCACTTACAGAGAGATATCAATACATTGGTTTTAAGAGTCTTACTAGTCAGATATATTCTTGGGCGGTGAACAGGGGGTGTTGAGTCCAGTTCACTGAGCAAGGAGTAGGTCTTGTCTGTTACATATTGGGTTTATGGAACAGTATCTGAGCTAATTTGATACCCTTGTTTTATGCATCACCCCACCTCACCTTTCCCGTTAAGCAGCCATAGTGTGTTTTCTAAACGTGTGACGCTGTTCTGTTTTGTAATTCAGTTCAAGTGTAGCGGATTTTACATTCCCTCTATAAGTGATATCTTACGATAAGTGTCTTTCTCTGTGACTTATTTCACTTAGAATCGTCGTACCTAAATCCACTCATCATGCTGCTACCAGCCTTATGACGTTGATTTCATGCCTGAGTGATATTCCATTGTACATAAGGACCACAACTTCTTTATCCATTTTTCTCTTTCCTGGGATATTTAAGGTGTAATGAAGTGGAGGTTCTTGTCAACAGAGCAGCCCTAAACTTTGGGGTGCCTGTGTCTTGCTGATTTTTAGTTTTCCCAATTTATACGCCCATGAGTGGAAGTGCCCTATGCTCTCTAAGCTGAGTTTTTTAGGTGTTTCAGGACACACCGTACACTTCTCCAGAGTGGCTGTTGGCAATTTACATCCCGCCCATCAGCGTAGCAAGGCTCCCGTTTCTCCATGGCCTGTCCTGCATTTCTGGTTTTGACACTTTATTCAGCATGGCCCTTTTGACCGATGGGAAGCGAGACTGCTTTGTAGCGCTGATTTGCCTTTCCAGGTTGCTTGGTTGGCCAAAAAGGGCGTATGCGTTTTTTCCTGAATATATTCAGGAAAAAACGCATACGCCCTTTTTGGCCAAGGGCATCATTGTCGAGGTTTTGCCGCTTTTCCTGTGCTTTAAAGGCGATTCGACTCTACCTCCTGAAATCAGTTTCCTGCAATTCTGCTATGCTTTCAAATCCTCTTCGTTGCCTTCCCTCAATATATTTGTGGACGAGAGTTACCATTTATAACTCTGCAGGTTTGTGAATTGCAGTGCCCCTGAGCTCCATTTTTCAACTCGCTTTTTTGGGAGCTGGCCGCAAAAGCACAGGATTGCTTCAGGCCCTGTTCTGCTTCCGGGCGGCAGGCTGAGCCTGTGGTTAATCCTTCTTCCTGATGGGAAAATAGAGTGACCTGTGCCTGTCCCCACACCTAGACCTAGTCTCTCATTGGTTACCCCTCTTCCCGTTCATCCTCAGGACAAATTGCAACCTGTACGGAACAGGAGGTTAAAGGTGCTGATTCTCAAAGGAGAGAGATTGCTAGTAAAGCGGCTGTAATGGCCAACCCGAGCACAAGGAGATGAGAAATGAGGTGCGTTTTAGAAACCTTTCCCGATCACACGGTGTACCATCTTCTGGGTTTCTCATGCATGTTTTCGATGTAGGAAGATGCCCTTGAACCTGGAGATTTTGGACCCATGGGATGGATACCACGCAGTATTACTTTAAACGGTCTGTGTTTGCTCACCCAACCTCACCAAACCTCTCAGCCCCAAGAGTGTCCACCCTTATGTCTCAATCAGCTGTGGGTCTAGAGATGGTCAATCCAGGTGGCATCACAGCCCCTGAACGAATTTTGTAAGAATTTCTCTCTCTTCACTGTCTTAGTTTCACGGGTTTTTAAAAGTAATTGATTTTTATAACGGGGTTTAGCTGCTTTTCACTGCTGTGTTTATGCCGGTTTACACCCACTTGACTCACTTACAGAGGGATATCAATACATTGGTTTTAAGATTCTTACTAGTCAGATATATTCTTGGGCGGTGAACAGGGGGTGTTGAGTCCAGTTCACTGAGCAAGGAGTAGGTCTTGTCTATTACATATTGGGTTTATGGAACAGTATCTGAGCTCATTTGAAACCCTTGTGTTATGCATCACCCCACCTCACCTTTCCCGTTAAGCAGCCATAGTGTGTTTTCTAAACGTGTGACGCTGTTCTGTTTTGTAATTCAGTTCAAGTGTAGCGGTTTTTACATTCCCTCTATAAGTGATATCTTATGATAAGTGCCTTTTTCTGTGTGACTTATTTCACTTAGAATCGTCGTACCTAAATCTTCTCATCATGCTGCTACTAGCCTTATGATGTTGATTTCATGCCTGAGTGATATTCCATTGTACATAAGGACCACAACTTCTTTATCCATTTTTCTCTTTCCTGGGATATTTAAGGTGTAATGAAGTGGAGGTTCTTGTCATCAGAGCAGCCCTAAACTTTGGGGTGCCTGTGTCTTGCTGATTTTTAGTTTTCCCAATTTATACGCCCATGAGTGGAAGTGCCCTATGCTCTCTAAGCTGAGTGTTTTAGATGTTTCAGGACACACCGTACACCTCTCCAGAGTGGCTGTTGGCAATTTAAATCCCGCCCATCAGCGTAGCAAGGCTCCCGTTTCTCCATGGCCTGTCCTGCATTTCTGGTTTTGACACTTTATTCAGCATGGCCCTTTTGACCGATGGGAAGCGAGACTGCTTTGTAGCGCTGATTTGCCTTTCCAGGTTGCTTGGTTGGCCAAAAAGGGCGTATGCGTTTTTTCCTGAATATATTCAGGAAAAAACGCATACGCCCTTTTTGGCCAAGGGCATCATGGTCGAGGTTTTGCCGCTTTTCCTGTGCTTTAAAGGCGATTCGAATCTACCTCCTGAAATCTGTTTCCTGCAATTCTGCCTTGCTTTCAAATCCTCTTTGTTGCCTTCCCTCAATATATTTGTGGACGAGAGTTATCATTTCTAACTCTGCAGGTTTGTGAATTGCAGTGCCCCTGAGCTCCATTTTTCAACTCGCTTTCTTGGGAGCTGGCCGCAAAAGCGCAGGATTGCTTCAGGCCCTATTGTGGTTCCGGGCGGCAGGCTGAGCCTGTGGTTAATTCTTCTTCCTGATGGGAAAATAGAGTGACCTGTGCCTGTCCCCACACCTAGACCTAGTCTCTCATTGGTTCCCCCTCTTCCCGTTCATCCTCAGGACAAATTTGCAACCTGTACAGAACAGGAGGTTAAAGGTGCTCATTCTCCAAGGAGGGAGATTGCTAGTAAAGCGGCTGGAATGGCGAGCCCGAGCACAAGGAGATGAGAAATGAGGTGCGTTTTAGAAACCTTTCCCGATCACACGGTGTACCATCTTCTGGGTTTCTCATGCATGTTTTCGATGTAGGAAGATGCCCTTGAACCTGGAGATTTTGGACCCATGGGATGGGTACCACGCAGTATTACTTTAAAGGGTCTGCGTTTGCTCACCCAACCTCACCAAACCTCTCAGCCCCAAGAGTGTCCACCCTTATGTCTCAATCAGCTGTGGGTCTAGAGATTGTCAATCCAGGTGGCATCACAGCCCCTGAACGAATTTTGTAAGAATTTCTCTCTCTTCACTGTCTTAGTTTCACGGGTTTTTAAAAGTAATTGATTTTTATAACGGGGTTTAGCTGCTTTTCACTGCTGTGTTTATGCCGGTTTACACCCACTTGACTCACTTACAGAGGGATATCAATACATTGGTTTTAAGATTCTTACTAGTCAGATATATTCTTGGGCGTTGAACAGGGGGTGTTGAGTCCAGTTCACTGAGCAAGGAGTAGGTCTTGTCTATTACATATTGGGTTTATGGAACGGTATCTGAGCTAATTTGAAACCCTTGTTTTATGCATCACACCACCTCACCTTTCCCGTTAAGCAGCCATAGTGTGTCTTCTAAACGTGTGACGCTGTTCTGTTTTGTAATTCAGTTCAAGTGTAGCGGTTTTTACATTCCCTCTCTAAGTGATATCTTATGATAAGTGTCTTTTTCTGTGTGACTTATTTCACTTAGAATCATCGTACCTAAAACCTCTCATCATGCTGCTACTAGCCTTATGACGTTAATTTCATGGCTGAGTGATATGCCATTGTACATAAGGACCACAACTTCCTTATCCATTTTTCTCTTTCCTGGGATATTTAAGGTGTAACGAAGTGGAGGTTCTTGTCAACAGAGCAGCCCTAAACTTTGGGGTGCCTGTGTCTTGCTGATTTTTAGTTTTCCCAATTTATACGCCCATGAGTGGAAGTGCCCTATGCTCTCTAAGCTGAGTGTTTTAGATGTTTCAGGACACACCGTACACTTCTCCAGAGTGGCTGTTGGCAATTTACATCCCGCCCATCAGCGTAGCAAGGCTCCCGTTTCTCCATGGCCTGTCCTGCATTTCTGGTTTTGACACTTTATTCAGCATGGCCCTTTTGACCGATGGGAAGCGAGACTGCTTTGTAGCGCTGATTTGCCTTTCCAGGTTGCTTGGTTGGCCAAAAAGGGCGTATGCGTTTTTTCCTGAATATATTCAGGAAAAAACGCATACGCCCTTTTTGGCCAAGGGCATCATGGTCGAGGTTTTGCCGCTTTTCCTGTGCTTTAAAGGCGATTCGAATCTACCTCCTGAAATCTGTTTCCTGCAATTCTGCCTTGCTTTCAATTCCTCTTTGTTGCCTTCCCTCAATATATTTGTGGACGAGAGTTATCATTTCTAACTCTGCAGGTTTGTGAATTGCAGTGCCCCTGAGCTCCATTTTTCAACTCGCTTTCTTGGGAGCTGGCCGCAAAAGCGCAGGATTGCTTCAGGCCCTATTGTGGTTCCGGGGGGCAGGCTGAGCCTGTGGTTAATTCTTCTTCCTGATGGGAAAATAGAGTGACCTGTGCCTGTCCCCACACCTAGACCTAGTCTCTCATTGGTTCCCCCTCTTCCCGTTCATCCTCAGGACAAATTTGCAACCTGTACAGAACAGGAGGTTAAAGGTGCTCATTCTCCAAGGAGGGAGATTGCTAGTAAAGTGGCTGGAATGGCGAGCCCGAGCACAAGGAGATGAGAAATGAGGTGCGTTTTAGAAACCTTTCCCGATCACACGGTGTACCATCTTCTGGGTTTCTCATGCATGTTTTCGATGTAGGAAGATGCCCTTGAACCTGGAGATTTTGGACCCATGGGATGGGTACCACGCAGTATTACTTTAAAGGGTCTGCGTTTGCTCACCCAACCTCACCAAACCTCTCAGCCCCAAGAGTGTCCACCCTTATGTCTCAATCAGCTGTGGGTCTAGAGATTGTCAATCCAGGTGGCATCACAGCCCCTGAACGAATTTTGTAAGAATTTCTCTCTCTTCACTGTCTTAGTTTCACGGGTTTTTAAAAGTAATTGATTTTTATAACGGGGTTTAGCTGCTTTTCACTGCTGTGTTTATGCCGGTTTACACCCACTTGACTCACTTACAGAGGGATATCAATACATTGGTTTTAAGATTCTTACTAGTCAGATATATTCTTGGGCGTTGAACAGGGGGTGTTGAGTCCAGTTCACTGAGCAAGGAGTAGGTCTTGTCTATTACATATTGGGTTTATGGAATGGTATCTGAGCTAATTTGAAACCCTTGTTTTATGCATCACACCACCTCACCTTTCCCGTTAAGCAGCCATAGTGTGTCTTCTAAACGTGTGACGCTGTTCTGTTTTGTAATTCAGTTCAAGTGTAGCGGTTTTTACATTCCCTCTCTAAGTGATATCTTATGATAAGTGCCTTTTTCTGTGTGACTTATTTCACTTAGAATCGTCGTACCTAAATCTTCTCATCATGCTGCTACTAGCCTGATGATGTTGATTTCATTGCTGAGTGATATGCCATTATACATATGGACCACAACTTCTTTATCCATTTTTCTCTTTCCTGGGATATTTAAGGTGTAACGAAGTGGAGGTTCTTGTCAACAGAGCAGCCCTAAACTTTGGGGTGCCTGTGTCTTGCTGATTTTTAGTTTTCCCAATTTATACGCCCATGAGTGGAAGTGCCCTATGCTCTCTAATCTGAGTTTTTTAGATGTTTCAGGACACACCGTACACTTCTCCAGAGTGGCTGTTGGCAATTTAAATCCCGCCCATCAGCGTAGCAAGGCTCCCGTTTCTCCATGGCCTGTCCTGCATTTCTGGTTTTGACACTTTATTCAGCATGGCCCTTTTGACCGATGGGAAGCGAGACTTCTTTGTAGCGCTGATTTGCCTTTCCAGGTTGCTTGGTTGGCCAAAAAGGGCGTATGCGTTTTTTCCTGAATATATTCAGGAAAAAACGCATACGCCCTTTTTGGCCAAGGGCATCATGGTCGAGGTTTTGCCGCTTTTCCTGTGCTTTAAAGGCGATTTGAATCTACCTCCTGAAATCTGTTTCCTGCAATTCTGCCTTGCTTTCAAATCCTCTTCGTTGCCTTCCCTCAATATATTTGTGGACGAGAGTTATCATTTCTAACTCTGCAGGTTTGTGAATTGCAGTGCCCCTGAGCTCCATTTTTCAACTCGCTTTCTTGGGAGCTGGCCGCAAAAGCGCAGGATTGCTTCAGGCCCTATTGTGGTTCCGGGCGGCAGGCTGAGCCTGTGGTTAATTCTTCTTCCTGATGGGAAAATAGAGTGACCTGTGCCTGTCCCCACACCTAGACCTAGTCTCTCATTGGTTCCCCCTCTTCCCGTTCATCCTCAGGACAAATTGCAACCTGTACGGAACAGGAGGTTAAAAGTGCTGATTCTCAAAGGAGGGAGATTGCTAGTAAAGCGGCTGTAATGGCCAACCCGAGCACAAGGAGATGAGAAATGAGGTGCGTTTTAGAAACCTTTCCCGATCACACGGTGTACCATCTTCTGGGTTTCTCATGCATGTTTTCAATGTAGGAAGATGCCCTTGAACCTGGAGATTTTGGACCCATGGGATGGATACCACGCAGTACTACTTTAAAGGGTCTGCGTTTGCTAACCAAACCTCACCAAACCTCTCAGCCCCAAGAGTGTCCACCCTTATCACTCAATCAGCTGTGGGTCTAGAGATGGTCAATCCAGGTGGCATCACAGCCCCTGAACGAATTTTGTAAGAATTTCTCTCTATTTCACTGTCTTTGTTTCACGGGTTTTTAAAAGTAATTGATTTTTATAATGGGGTTTAGCTGCTTTTCACTGCTGTGTTTATGCCAGTTTACACCCACTTGACTCAGTTACAGAGGGATATCAATACATTGGTTTTAAGATTCTTACTAGTCAGATATATTCTTGGGCGGTGAACAGGGGGTGTTGAATCCAGTTCACTGAGCAAGGAGTAGGTCTTGTCTATTACATATTGGGTTTATGGAACGGTATCTGAGCTCATTTGAAACCCTTGTTTTATGCATCACCCCACCTCACCTTTCCCGTTAAGCAGCCATAGTGTGTCTTCTAAACGTGTGACGCTGTTCTGTTTTGTAATTCCGTTCAAGTGTAGCGGTTTTTACATTCCCTCTATAAGTGATATCTTATGATAAGTGTCTTTTTCTGTGTGACTTATTTCACTTAGAATCGTCGTACCTAAATCCTCTCATCATGCTGCTACTAGCCTTATGACGTTAATTTCATGGCTGAGTGATATGCCATTGTACATAAGGACCACAACTTCCTTATCCATTTTTCTCTTTCCTGGGATATTTAAGGTGTAACGAAGTGGAGGTTCTTGTCAACAGAGCAGCCCTAAACTTTGGGGTGCCTGTGTCTTGCTGATTTTTAGTTTTCCCAATTTATACGCCCATGAGTGGAAGTGCCCTATGCTCTCTAAGCTGAGTGTTTTAGATGTTTCAGGACACACCGTACACTTCTCCAGAGTGGCTGTTGGCAATTTACATCCCGCCCATCAGCGTAGCAAGGCTCCCGTTTCTCCATGGCCTGTCCTGCATTTCTGGTTTTGACACTTTATTCAGCATGGCCCTTTTGACCGATGGGAAGCGAGACTTCTTTGTAGCGCTGATTTGCCTTTCCAGGTTGCTTGGTTGGCCAAAAAGGGCGTATGCGTTTTTTCCTGAATATATTCAGGAAAAAACGCATACGCCCTTTTTGGCCAAGGGCATCATTGTCGAGGTTTTGCCGCCTTTCCTGTGCTTTAAAGGCGATTCGACTCTACCTCCTGAAATCTGTTTCCTGCAATTCTGCTATGCTTTCAAATCCTCTTCGTTGCCTTCCCTCAATATATTTGTGGACGAGAGTTATCATTTCTAACTCTGCAGGTTTGTGAATTGCAGTGCCCCTGAGCTCGATTTTTCAACTCGCTTTTTTGGGAGCTGGCCGCAAAAGCACAGGATTGCTTCAGGCCCTCTTCTGCTTCCGGGCGGCAGGCTGAGCCTGTGGTTAATCCTTCTTCCTGATGGGAAAATAGAGTGACCTGTGCCTGTCCCCACACCTAGACCTAGTCTCTCATTGGTTCCCCCTCTTCCCGTTCATCCTCAGGACAAATTGCAACCTGTTCGGAACAGGAGGTTAAAGGTGCTGATTCTCCAAGGAGGGAGATTGCTAGTAAAGTGGCTGTAATGGCGAGCCCGAGCACAAGGAGATGAGAAATGAGGTGCGTTTTAGAAACCTTTCCCGATCACACGGTGTACCGTCTTCTGGGTTTCTCATGCATGTTTTCGATGTAGGAAGATGCCCTTGAACCTGGAGATTTTGGACCCATGGGATGGGTACCACGCAGTATTACTTTAAAGGGTCTGCGTTTGCTCACCCAACCTCACCAAACCTCTCAGCCCGAAGAGTGTCCACCCTTATATCTCAATCAGCTGTGGGTCTAGAGATGGTCAATAAAGGTGGCATACCAGCCCCTGAACGAATTCTGTATGAATTTCTCTCTGTTTCACTGTCTTTGTTTCACGGGTTTTTAAAAGTAATTGACTTTTATAATGGGGTTTAGCTGCTTTTCACTTCTGTGTTTATGCCGCTTTACACCCACTTGACTCACTTACAGAGAGATAACAATACATTGGTTTTAAGAGTCTTACTAGTCAGATATATTCTTGGGCGGTGAACAGGGGGTGTTGAGTCCAGTTCACTGAGCAAGGAGTAGGTCTTGTCTGTTACATATTGGGTTTATGGAACAGTATCTGAGCTAATTTGATACCCTTGTTTTATGCATCACCCCACCTCACCTTTCCCGTTAAGCAGCCATAGTGTGTTTTCTAAACGTGTGACGCTGTTCTGTTTTGTAATTCAGTTCAACTGTAGCGGATTTTACATTCCCTCTATAAGTGATATCTTACGATAAGTGTCTTTCTCTGTGACTTATTTCACTTAGAATCGTCGTACCTAAATCCACTCATCATGCTGCTACCAGCCTTATGACGTTGATTTCATGCCTGAGTGATATTCCATTGTACATAAGGACCACAACTTCTTTATCCATTTTTCTCTTTCCTGGGATATTTAAGGTGTAATGAAGTGGAGGTTCTTGTCAACAGAGCAGCCCTAAACTTTGGGGTGCCTGTGTCTTGCTGATTTTTAGTTTTCCCAATTTATACGCCCATGAGTGGAAGTGCCCTATGCTCTCTAAGCTGAGTTTTTTAGGTGTTTCAGGACACACCGTACACTTCTCCAGAGTGGCTGTTGGCAATTTACATCCCGCCCATCAGCGTAGCAAGGCTCCCGTTTCTCCATGGCCTGTCCTGCATTTCTGGTTTTGACACTTTATTCAGCATGGCCCTTTTGACCGATGGGAAGCGAGACTTCTTTGTAGCGCTGATTTGCCTTTCCAGGTTGCTTGGTTGGCCAAAAAGGGCGTATGCGTTTTTTCCTGAATATATTCAGGAAAAAACGCATACGCCCTTTTTGGCCAAGGGCATCATTGTCGAGGTTTTGCCGCTTTTCCTGTGCTTTAAACGCGATTCGACTCTACCTCCTGAAATCAGTTTCCTGCAATTCTGCTATGCTTTCAAATCCTCTTCGTTGCCTTCCCTCAATATATTTGTGGACGAGAGTTACCATTTATAACTCTGCAGGTTTGTGAATTGCAGTGCCCCTGAGCTCCATTTTTCAACTCGCTTTTTTGGGAGCTGGCCGCAAAAGCACAGGATTGCTTCAGGCCCTGTTCTGCTTCCGGGCGGCAGGCTGAGCCTGTGGTTAATCCTTCTTCCTGATGGGAAAATAGAGTGACCTGTGCCTGTCCCCACACCTAGACCTAGTCTCTCATTGGTTCCCCCTCTTCCCGTTTATCCTCAGGACAAATTTGCAACCTGTACAGAACAGGAGGTTAAAGGTGCTCATTCTCCAAGGAGGGAGATTGCTAGTAAAGCGGCTGGAATGGCGAGCCCGAGCACAAGCAGATGAGAAATGAGGTGCGTTTTAGAAACCTTTCCCGATCACACGGTGTACCATCTTCTGGGTTTCTCATGCATGTTTTCGATGTAGGAAGATGCCCTTGAACCTGGAGATTTTGGACCCATGGGATGGGTACCACGCAGTATTACTTTAAAGGGTCTGCGTTTGCTCACCCAACCTCACCAAACCTCTCAGCCCCAAGAGTGTCCACCCTTATGTCTCAATCAGCTGTGGGTCTAGAGATGGTTAATAAAGGTGGCATCCCAGCCCCTGAACGAATTCTGTATGAATTTCTCTCTCTTTCACTGTCTTTGTTTCACGGGTTTTTAAAAGTAATTGATTTTTATAATGGGGTTTAGCTGCTTTTCACTGCTGTGTTTATGCCGCTTTACACCCACTTGACTCACTTACAGAGAGATATCAATACATTGGTTTTAAGAGTCTTACTAGTCAGATATATTCTTGGGCGGTGAACAGGGGGTGTTGAATCCAGTTCACTGAGCAAGGAGTAGGTCTTGTCTGTTACATATTGGGTTTATGGAAGAGTATCTGAGCTAATTTGCAACCCTTGTTTTATGCATCACCCCACCTCACCTTTCCCGTTAAGCAGCCATAGTGTGTCTTCTAAACGTGTGACGCTGTTCTGTTTTGTAATTCAGTTCAAGTGTAGCGGTTTTTACATTCCCTCTCTAAGTGATATCTTATGATAAGTGTCTTTTTCTGTGTGACTTATTTCACTTAGAATCGTCGTACCTAAATCTTCTCATCATGCTGCTACTAGCCTTATGATGTTGATTTCATTGCTGAGTGATATGCCATTATACATATGGACCACAACTTCTTTATCCATTTTTCTCTTTCCTGGGATATTTAAGGTGTAACGAAGTGGAGGTTCTTGTCAACAGAGCAGCCCTAAACTTTGGGGTGCCTGTGTCTTGCTGATTTTTAGTTTTCCCAATTTATACGCCCATGAGTGGAAGTGCCCTATGCTCTCTAATCTGAGTTTTTTAGATGTTTCAGGACACACCGTACACTTCTCCAGAGTGGCTGTTGGCAATTTACATCCCGCCCATCAGCGTAGCAAGGCTCCCGTTTCTCCATGGCCTGTCCTGCATTTCTGGTTTTGACACTTTATTCAGCATGGCCCTTTTGACCGATGGGAAGCGAGACTTCTTTGTAGCGCTGATTTGCCTTTCCAGGTTGCTTGGTTGGCCAAAAAGGGCGTATGCGTTTTTTCCTGAATATATTCAGGAAAAAACGCATACGCCCTTTTTGGCCAAGGGCATCATGGTCGAGGTTTTGCCGCTTTTCCTGTGCTTTAAAGGCGATTCGAATCTACCTCCTGAAATCTGTTTCCTGCAATTCTGCCTTGCTTTCAAATCCTCTTCGTTGCCTTCCCTCAATATATTTGTGGACGAGAGTTATCATTTCTAACTCTGCAGGTTTGTGAATTGCAGTGCCCCTGAGCTCCATTTTTCAACTCGCTTTCTTGGGAGCTGGCCGCAAAAGCGCAGGATTGCTTCAGGCCCTATTGTGGTTCCGGGCGGCAGGCTGAGCCTGTGGTTAATTCTTCTTCCTGATGGGAAAATAGAGTGACCTGTGCCTGTCCCCACACCTAGACCTAGTCTCTCATTGGTTCCCCCTCTTCCCGTTCATCCTCAGGACAAATTGCAACCTGTACGGAACAGGAGGTTAAAAGTGCTGATTCTCAAAGGAGGGAGATTGCTAGTAAAGCGGCTGTAATGGCCAACCCGAGCACAAGGAGATGAGAAATGAGGTGCGTTTTAGAAACCTTTCCCGATCACACGGTGTACCATCTTCTGGGTTTCTCATGCATGTTTTCGATGTAGGAAGATGCCCTTGAACCTGGAGATTTTGGACCCATGGGATGGATACCACGCAGTACTACTTTAAAGGGTCTGCGTTTGCTCACCCAACCTCACTAAACCTCTCAGCCCCAAGAGTGTCCACCCTTATGTCTCAATCAGCTGTGGGTCTAGAGATGGTCAATCCAGGTGGCATCACAGCCCCTGAACGAATTTTGTAAGAATTTCTCTCTCTTTCACTGTCTTTGTTTCACGGGTTTTTAAAAGTAATTGATTTTTATAATGGGGTTTAGCTGCTTTTCACTGCTGTTTATGCCGCTTTACACCCACTTGACTCACTTACAGAGGGATATCAATACATTGGTTTTAAGATTCTTACTAGTCAGATATATTCTTGGGCGGTGAACAGGGGGTGTTGAGTCCAGTTCACTGAGCAAGGAGTAGGTCTTGTCTATTACATATTGGGTTTATGGAACGGTATCTGAGCTCATTTGAAACCCTTGTTTTATGCATCACCCCACCTCACCTTTCCCGTTAAGCAGCCATAGTGTGTCTTCTAAACGTGTGACGCTGTTCTGTTTTGTAATTCCGTTCAAGTGTAGCGGTTTTTACATTCCCTCTATAAGTGATATCTTATGATAAGTGTCTTTTTCTGTGTGACTTATTTCACTTAGAATCGTCGTACCTAAATCCTCTCATCATGCTGCTACTAGCCTTATGACGTTAATTTCATGGCTGAGTGATATGCCATTGTACATAAGGACCACAACTTCCTTATCCATTTTTCTCTTTCCTGGGATATTTAAGGTGTAACGAAGTGGAGGTTCTTGTCAACAGAGCAGCCCTAAACTTTGGGGTGCCTGTGTCTTGCTGATTTTTAGTTTTCCCAATTTATACGCCCATGAGTGGAAGTGCCCTATGCTCTCTAAGCTGAGTGTTTTAGATGTTTCAGGACACACCGTACACTTCTCCAGAGTGGCTGTTGGCAATTTACATCCCGCCCATCAGCGTAGCAAGGCTCCCGTTTCTCCATGGCCTGTCCTGCATTTCTGGTTTTGACACTTTATTCAGCATGGCCCTTTTGACCGATGGGAAGCGAGACTTCTTTGTAGCGCTGATTTGCCTTTCCAGGTTGCTTGGTTGGCCAAAAAGGGCGTATGCGTTTTTTCCTGAATATATTCAGGAAAAAACGCATACGCCCTTTTTGGCCAAGGGCATCATTGTCGAGGTTTTGCCGCCTTTCCTGTGCTTTAAAGGCGATTCGACTCTACCTCCTGAAATCTGTTTCCTGCAATTCTGCTATGCTTTCAAATCCTCTTCGTTGCCTTCCCTCAATATATTTGTGGACGAGAGTTATCATTTCTAACTCTGCAGGTTTGTGAATTGCAGTGCCCCTGAGCTCGATTTTTCAACTCGCTTTTTTGGGAGCTGGCCGCAAAAGCACAGGATTGCTTCAGGCCCTCTTCTGCTTCCGGGCGGCAGGCTGAGCCTGTGGTTAATCCTTCTTCCTGATGGGAAAATAGAGTGACCTGTGCCTGTCCCCACACCTAGACCTAGTCTCTCATTGGTTCCCCCTCTTCCCGTTCATCCTCAGGACAAATTGCAACCTGTTCGGAACAGGAGGTTAAAGGTGCTGATTCTCCAAGGAGGGAGATTGCTAGTAAAGTGGCTGTAATGGCGAGCCCGAGCACAAGGAGATGAGAAATGAGGTGCGTTTTAGAAACCTTTCCCGATCACACGGTGTACCGTCTTCTGGGTTTCTCATGCATGTTTTCGATGTAGGAAGATGCCCTTGAACCTGGAGATTTTGGACCCATGGGATGGGTACCACGCAGTATTACTTTAAAGGGTCTGCGTTTGCTCACCCAACCTCACCAAACCTCTCAGCCCGAAGAGTGTCCACCCTTATATCTCAATCAGCTGTGGGTCTAGAGATGGTCAATAAAGGTGGCATACCAGCCCCTGAACGAATTCTGTATGAATTTCTCTCTGTTTCACTGTCTTTGTTTCACGGGTTTTTAAAAGTAATTGACTTTTATAATGGGGTTTAGCTGCTTTTCACTTCTGTGTTTATGCCGCTTTACACCCACTTGACTCACTTACAGAGAGATAACAATACATTGGTTTTAAGAGTCTTACTAGTCAGATATATTCTTGGGCGGTGAACAGGGGGTGTTGAGTCCAGTTCACTGAGCAAGGAGTAGGTCTTGTCTGTTACATATTGGGTTTATGGAACAGTATCTGAGCTAATTTGATACCCTTGTTTTATGCATCACCCCACCTCACCTTTCCCGTTAAGCAGCCATAGTGTGTTTTCTAAACGTGTGACGCTGTTCTGTTTTGTAATTCAGTTCAACTGTAGCGGATTTTACATTCCCTCTATAAGTGATATCTTACGATAAGTGTCTTTCTCTGTGACTTATTTCACTTAGAATCGTCGTACCTAAATCCACTCATCATGCTGCTACCAGCCTTATGACGTTGATTTCATGCCTGAGTGATATTCCATTGTACATAAGGACCACAACTTCTTTATCCATTTTTCTCTTTCCTGGGATATTTAAGGTGTAATGAAGTGGAGGTTCTTGTCAACAGAGCAGCCCTAAACTTTGGGGTGCCTGTGTCTTGCTGATTTTTCATTTTCCCAATTTATACGCCCATGACTGGAAGTGCCCTATGCTCTCTAAGCTGAGTTTTTTAGATGTTTCAGGACACACCGTACACTTCTCCAGAGTGGCTGTTGGCAATTTACCTCCCACCCATCAGCGTAGCAAGGCTCCCGTTGCTCCATGGCCTGTCCTGCATTTCTGGTTTTGATACTTTATTCAGCATGGCCCTTTTGACCGATGGGAAGCGAGACTTCTTTGTAGCGCTGATTTGCCTTTCCAGGTTGCTTGTTTGGCCAAAAAGGGCGTATGCGTTTTTTCCTGAATATATTCAGGAAAAAACGCATACGCCCTTTTTGGCCAAGGGCATCATGGTCGAGGTTTTGCCGCTTTTCCTGAGCTTTAAAGGCGATTCGACTCTACCTCCTGAAATCTGTTTCCTGCTATTCTGCCTTGCTTTCAAATCCTCTTCGTTGCCTTCCCTCAATATATTTGTGGACGAGAGTTATCATTTCTAACTCTGCAGGTTTGTGAATTGCAGTGCCCCTGAGCTCCATTTTTCAACTCGCTTTCTTCGGAGCTGGCCGCAAAAGCGCAGGATTGCTTCAGGCCCTATTCTGGTTCCGGGCGGCAGGCTGAGCCTGTGGTTAATTCTTCTTCCTGATGGGAAAATAGAGTGACCTGTGCCTGTCCCAACACCTAGAGCTAGTCTCTCACTGGTTCCCCCTCTTCCCGTTCATCCTCAGGACAAATTGCAACCTGTACGGAACAGGAGGTTAAAGGTGCTGATTCTCGAAGGAGGGAGATTGCTAGTAAAGCGGCTGTAATGGCCAACCCGAGCACAAGGAGATGAGAAATGAGGTGCGTTTTAGAAACCTTTCCCGATCACACCGTGTACCATCTTCCGAGTTTCTCATGCATGTTTTCGATGTAGGAAGATGCCCTTGAACCTGGAGATTTTGGACCCATGGGATGGGTACCACGCAGTATTACTTTAAAGGGTCTGCGTTTGCTCACCCAACCTCACCAAACCTCTCAGCCCCAAGAGTGTCCACCCTTATGTCTCAATCTGCTGTGGGTCTAGAGATGGTCTATCCAGGTGGCATCACAGCCCCTGAACGAATTTTGTAAGAATTTCTCTCTCTTTCACTGTCTTTGTTTCACGGGTTTTTAAAAGTCATTGATTTTTATAATGGGGTTTAGCTGCTTTTCACTGGTGTGTTTATGCCGCTTTACACCCACTTGACTCACTTACAGAGGGATATCAATACATTGGTTTTAAGATTCTTACTAGTCAGATATATTCTTGGGCGGTGAACAGGGGGTGTTTAGTCCACTTCACTGAGCAAGGAGTAGGTCTTGTCTATTACATATTGGGTTTATGGAACGGTATCTGAGCTAATTTGAAACCCTTGTTTTATGCATCACCCCACCTCACCTTTCCCGTTAAGCAGCCATAGTGTGTCTTCTAAACGTGTGACGCTGTTCTGTTTTGTAATTCAGTTCAAGTGTAGCGGTTTTTACATTCCCTCTCTAAGTGATATCTTATGATAAGTGTCTTTTTCTGTGTGACTTATTTCACTTAGAATCGTCGTACCTAAATCCTCTCATCATGCTGCTACTAGCCTTATGACGTTAATTTCATGGCTGAGTGATATGCCATTGTACATAAGGACCACAACTTCCTTATCCATTTTTCTCTTTCCTTTGAGATTTAAGGTGTAACAAAGTGGAGGTTCTTGTCAACAGAGCAGCCCTAAACTTTGGGGTGCCTGTGTCTTGCTGATTTTTAGTTTTCCCAATTTATACGCCCATGAGTGGAAGTGCCCTATGCTCTCTAAGCTGAGTTTTTTAGATGTTTCAGGACACCCCGTACTCTTCTCCAGAGTGGCTGTTGGCAATTTACATCCCGCCCATCAGCGTAGCAAGGCTCCCGTTTCTCCATGGCCTGTCCTGCATTTCTGGTTTTGACACTTTATTCAGCATGGCCCTTTTGACCGATGGGAAGCGAGACTTCTTTGTAGCGCTGATTTGCCTTTCCAGGTTGCTTGGTTGGCCAAAAAGGGCGTATGCGTTTTTTCCTGAATATATTCAGGAAAAAACGCATACGCCCTTTTTGGCCAAGGGCATCATGGTCGAGGTTTTGCCGCTTTTCCTGTGCTTTAAAGGCGATTCGAATCTACCTCCTGAAATCTGTTTCCTGCAATTCTGCCTTGCTTTCAAATCCTCTTCGTTGCCTTCCCTCAATATATTTGTGGACGAGAGTTATCATTTATAACTCTGCAGGTTCGTGAATTGCAGCGCCCCTGAGCTCGATTTTTCAACTCGCTTTTTTGGGAGCTGGCGGCAAAAGCACAGGATTGCTTCAGGCCCTGTTCTGCTTCCGGGCGGCAGGCTGAACCTGTGGTTATTTCTTCTTCCTGATGGGAAAATAGAGTGACCTGTGCCTGTCCCCACACCTACACCTAGTCTCTCATTGGTTCCCCCTCTTCCCGTTCATCCTCAGGACAAATTTGCAACCTGTACAGAACAGGAGGTTAAAGGTGCTCATTCTCCAAGGAGGGAGATTGCTAGTAAAGCTGCTGTAATGGCGAGCCCGAGCACAAGGAGATGAGAAATGAGGTGCGATTTAGAAATCTGTCCCGATCACACGGTGTACCATCTTCTGGGTTTCTCATGCATGTTTTCGATGTAGGAAGATGCCCTTGAACCTGGAGATTTTGGACCCATGGGATGGGTACCACGCAGTATTACTTTAAAGGGTCTGCATTTGCTCACCCAACCTCACCAAACCTCTCAGCCCGAAGAGTGTCCACCCTTTTGTCTCAATCAGCTGTGGGTCTAGAGATGGTCAATAAAGGTGGCATCCCAGCCCCTGAACGAATTTTGTAAGAATTTCTCTCTCTTTCACTGTCTTTGTTTCACGGGTTTTTAAAAGTAATTGATTTTTATAATGGGGTTTAGCTGCCTTTCACTGCTGTGTTTATGCCGCTTTACACCCACTTGACTCACTTACAGAGAGATATCAATACATTGGTTTTAAGAGTCTTACTAGTCAGATATATTCTTGGGCGGTGAACAGGGGGTGTTGAATCCAGTTCACTGAGCAAGGAGTAGGTCTTGTCTGTTACATATTTGGTTTATGGAACAGTATCTGAGCTAATTTGGAAGCCTTGTTTTATGCATCACCCCTCCTCACCTTTCCCGTTAAGCAGCCATAATGTGTTTTCTAAACGTGTGACGCTGTTCTGTTTTGTAATTCAGTTCAAGTGTAGCGGTTTTTACATTCCCTGTATTAGTGATATCTTATGATAAGTGCCTTTTTCTGTGTGACTTATTTCACTTAGAATCGTCGTACCTAAATCTTCTCATCATGCTGCTACTAGCCTTATGATGTTGATTTCATTGCTGAGTGATATGCCATTATACATATGGACCACAACTTCTTTATCCATTTTTCTATTGCCTGGGATATTTAAGGTGTAACGAAGTGGAGGTTCTTGTCAACAGAGCAGCCCTAAACTTTGGGGTGCCTGTGTCTTGCTGATTTTTCATTTTCCCAATTTATACGCCCATGACTGGAAGTGCCCTATGCTCTCTAAGCTGAGTTTTTTAGATGTTTCAGGACACACCGTACACTTCTCCAGAGTGGCTGTTGGCAATTTACCTCCCACCCATCAGCGTAGCAAGGCTCCCGTTGCTCCATGGCCTGTCCTGCATTTCTGGTTTTGATACTTTATTCAGCATGGCCCTTTTGACCGATGGGAAGCGAGACTTCTTTGTAGCGCTGATTTGCCTTTCCAGGTTGCTTGTTTGGCCAAAAAGGGCGTATGCGTTTTTTCCTGAATATATTCAGGAAAAAACGCATACGCCCTTTTTGGCCAAGGGCATCATGGTCGAGGTTTTGCCGCTTTTCCTGAGCTTTAAAGGCGATTCGACTCTACCTCCTGAAATCTGTTTCCTGCTATTCTGCCTTGCTTTCAAATCCTCTTCGTTGCCTTCCCTCAATATATTTGTGGACGAGAGTTATCATTTCTAACTCTGCAGGTTTGTGAATTGCAGTGCCCCTGAGCTCCATTTTTCAACTCGCTTTCTTCGGAGCTGGCCGCAAAAGCGCAGGATTGCTTCAGGCCCTATTCTGGTTCCGGGCGGCAGGCTGAGCCTGTGGTTAATTCTTCTTCCTGATGGGAAAATAGAGTGACCTGTGCCTGTCCCAACACCTAGAGCTAGTCTCTCACTGGTTCCCCCTCTTCCCGTTCATCCTCAGGACAAATTGCAACCTGTACGGAACAGGAGGTTAAAGGTGCTGATTCTCGAAGGAGGGAGATTGCTAGTAAAGCGGCTGTAATGGCCAACCCGAGCACAAGGAGATGAGAAATGAGGTGCGTTTTAGAAACCTTTCCCGATCACACCGTGTACCATCTTCCGAGTTTCTCATGCATGTTTTCGATGTAGGAAGATGCCCTTGAACCTGGAGATTTTGGACCCATGGGATGGGTACCACGCAGTATTACTTTAAAGGGTCTGCGTTTGCTCACCCAACCTCACCAAACCTCTCAGCCCCAAGAGTGTCCACCCTTATGTCTCAATCTGCTGTGGGTCTAGAGATGGTCTATCCAGGTGGCATCACAGCCCCTGAACGAATTTTGTAAGAATTTCTCTCTCTTTCACTGTCTTTGTTTCACGGGTTTTTAAAAGTCATTGATTTTTATAATGGGGTTTAGCTGCTTTTCACTGGTGTGTTTATGCCGCTTTACACCCACTTGACTCACTTACAGAGGGATATCAATACATTGGTTTTAAGATTCTTACTAGTCAGATATATTCTTGGGCGGTGAACAGGGGGTGTTTAGTCCACTTCACTGAGCAAGGAGTAGGTCTTGTCTATTACATATTGGGTTTATGGAACGGTATCTGAGCTAATTTGAAACCCTTGTTTTATGCATCACCCCACCTCACCTTTCCCGTTAAGCAGCCATAGTGTGTCTTCTAAACGTGTGACGCTGTTCTGTTTTGTAATTCAGTTCAAGTGTAGCGGTTTTTACATTCCCTCTCTAAGTGATATCTTATGATAAGTGTCTTTTTCTGTGTGACTTATTTCACTTAGAATCGTCGTACCTAAATCCTCTCATCATGCTGCTACTAGCCTTATGACGTTAATTTCATGGCTGAGTGATATGCCATTGTACATAAGGACCACAACTTCCTTATCCATTTTTCTCTTTCCTTTGAGATTTAAGGTGTAACGAAGTGGAGGTTCTTGTCAACAGAGCAGCCCTAAACTTTGGGGTGCCTGTGTCTTGCTGATTTTTAGTTTTCCCAATTTATACGCCCATGAGTGGAAGTGCCCTATGCTCTCTAAGCTGAGTTTTTTAGATGTTTCAGGACACCCCGTACTCTTCTCCAGAGTGGCTGTTGGCAATTTACATCCCGCCCATCAGCGTAGCAAGGCTCCCGTTTCTCCATGGCCTGTCCTGCATTTCTGGTTTTGACACTTTATTCAGCATGGCCCTTTTGACCGATGGGAAGCGAGACTTCTTTGTAGCGCTGATTTGCCTTTCCAGGTTGCTTGGTTGGCCAAAAAGGGCGTATGCGTTTTTTCCTGAATATATTCAGGAAAAAACGCATACGCCCTTTTTGGCCAAGGGCATCATGGTCGAGGTTTTGCCGCTTTTCCTGTGCTTTAAAGGCGATTCGAATCTACCTCCTGAAATCTGTTTCCTGCAATTCTGCCTTGCTTTCAAATCCTCTTCGTTGCCTTCCCTCAATATATTTGTGGACGAGAGTTATCATTTATAACTCTGCAGGTTCGTGAATTGCAGTGCCCCTGAGCTCGATTTTTCAACTCGCTTTTTTGGGAGCTGGCGGCAAAAGCACAGGATTGCTTCAGGCCCTGTTCTGCTTCCGGGCGGCAGGCTGAACCTGTGGTTATTTCTTCTTCCTGATGGGAAAATAGAGTGACCTGTGCCTGTCCCCACACCTACACCTAGTCTCTCATTGGTTCCCCCTCTTCCCGTTCATCCTCAGGACAAATTTGCAACCTGTACAGAACAGGAGGTTAAAGGTGCTCATTCTCCAAGGAGGGAGATTGCTAGTAAAGCTGCTGTAATGGCGAGCCCGAGCACAAGGAGATGAGAAATGAGGTGCGATTTAGAAATCTGTCCCGATCACACGGTGTACCATCTTCTGGGTTTCTCATGCATGTTTTCGATGTAGGAAGATGCCCTTGAACCTGGAGATTTTGGACCCATGGGATGGGTACCACGCAGTATTACTTTAAAGGGTCTGCATTTGCTCACCCAACCTCACCAAACCTCTCAGCCCGAAGAGTGTCCACCCTTTTGTCTCAATCAGCTGTGGGTCTAGAGATGGTCAATAAAGGTGGCATCCCAGCCCCTGAACGAATTTTGTAAGAATTTCTCTCTCTTTCACTGTCTTTGTTTCACGGGTTTTTAAAAGTAATTGATTTTTATAATGGGGTTTAGCTGCCTTTCACTGCTGTGTTTATGCCGCTTTACACCCACTTGACTCACTTACAGAGGGATATCAATACTTTGGTTTTAAGATTCTTACTAGTCAGATATATTCTTGGGCGGTGAACAGGGGGTGTTGAGTCCAGTTCACTGAGCAAGGAGTAGGTCTTGTCTATTACATATTGGGTTCATGGAACGGTATCTGAGCTAATTTGAAACCCTTGTTTTATGCATCACCCCACCTCACCTTTCCCGTTAAGCAGCCATAGTGTGTCTTCTAAACGTGTGACGCTGTTCTGTTTTGTAATTCAGTTCAAGTGTAGCGGTTTTTACATTCCCTCTCTAAGTGATATCTTATGATAAGTGATTTTTTCTGTGTGACTTATTTCACTTAGAATCGTCGTACCTAAATCCTCTAATCATGCTGCTACTAGCCTTATGACGTTAATTTCATGGCTGAGTGATATGCCATTGTACATATGGACAACAACTTCCTTATCCATTTTTCTCTTTCCTGCGATATTTAAGGTGTAACGAAGTGGAGGTTTTGTCAACAGAGCAACCCTAAACTTTGGGGTGCCTGTGTCCTACTGATTTTTAGTTTTCCCAATTTATACGCCCATGAGTGGAAGTGCCCTATGCTCTCTAAGCTGAGTTTTTTAGATGTTTCAGGACACCCCGTACCCTTCTCCAGAGTGGCTGTTGGCAATTTACATCCCGCCCATCAGCGTAGCAAGGCTCCCGTTTCTCCATGGCCTGTCCTGCATTTCTGGTTTTGACACTTTATTCAGCATGGCCCTTTTGACCGATGGGAAGCGAGACTTCTTTGTAGCGCTGATTTGCCTTTCCAGGTTGCTTGGTTGGCCAAAAAGGGCGTATGCGTTTTTTCCTGAATATATTCAGGAAAAAACGCATACGCCCTTTTTGGCCAAGGGCATCATGGTCGAGGTTTTGCCGCTTTTCCTGAGCTTTAAAGGCGATTCGACTCTACCTCCTGAAATCTGTTTCCTGCAATTCTGCCTTGCTTTCAAATCCTCTTCGTTGCCTTCCCTCAATATATTTGTGGACGAGAGTTATCATTTCTAACTCTGCAGGTTTGTGAATTGCAGTGCCCCTGAGCTCCATTTTTCAACTCGCTTTCTTCGGAGCTGGCCGCAAAAGCGCAGGATTGCTTCAGGCCCTATTCTGGTTCCGGGCGGCAGGCTGAGCCTGTGGTTAATTCTTCTTCCTGATGGGAAAATAGAGTGACCTGTGCCTGTCCCAACACCTAGAGCTAGTCTCTCACTGGTTCCCCCTCTTCCCGTTCATCCTCAGGACAAATTGCAACCTGTACGGAACAGGAGGTTAAAGGTGCTGATTCTCGAAGGAGGGAGATTGCTAGTAAAGCGGCTGTAATGGCCAACCCGAGCACAAGGAGATGAGAAATGAGGTGCGTTTTAGAAACCTTTCCCGATCACACCGTGTACCATCTTCCGAGTTTCTCATGCATGTTTTCGATGTAGGAAGATGCCCTTGAACCTGGAGATTTTGGACCCATGGGATGGGTACCACGCAGTATTACTTTAAAGGGTCTGCGTTTGCTCACCCAACCTCACCAAACCTCTCAGCCCCAAGAGTGTCCACCCTTATGTCTCAATCTGCTGTGGGTCTAGAGATGGTCTATCCAGGTGGCATCACAGCCCCTGAACGAATTTTGTAAGAATTTCTCTCTCTTTCACTGTCTTTGTTTCACGGGTTTTTAAAAGTAATTGATTTTTATAATGGGGTTTAGCTGCTTTTCACTGCTGTGTTTATGCCGCTTTACACCCACTTGACTCACTTACAGAGGGATATCAATACATTGGTTTTAAGATTCTTACTAGTCAGATATATTCTTGGGCGGTGAACAGGGGGTGTTGAGTCCAGTTCACTGAGCAAGGAGTAGGTCTTGTCTATTACATATTGGGTTTATGGAACGGTATCTGAGCTAATTTGAAACCCTTGTTTTATGCATCACCCCACCTCACCTTTCCCGTTAAGCAGCCATAGTGTGTCTTCGAAACGTGTGACGCTGTTCTGTTTTGTAATTCAGTTCAAGTGTAGCGGTTTTTACATTCCCTCTCTAAGTGATATCTTATGATAAGTGTCTTTTTCTGTGTGACTTATTTCACTTAGAATCGTCGTAACTAAATCCTCTCATCATGCTGCTACTAGCCTTATGACGTTAATTTCATGGCTCAGTGATATGCCATTGTACATAAGGACCACAACTTCCTTATCCATTTTTCTCTTTCCTGTGATATTTAAGGTGTAACGAAGTGGAGGTTCTTGTCAACAGAGCAGCCCTAAACTTTGGGGTGCCTGTGTCTTGCTGATTTTTAGTTTTCCCAATTTATACGCCCATGAGTGGAAGTGCCCTACGCTCTCTAAGCTGAGTTTTTTAGATGTTTCAGGACACCCCGTACTCTTCTCCAGAGTGGCTGTTGGCAATTTACATCCCGCCCATCACCGTAGCAAGGCTCCCGTTTCTCCATGGCCTGTCCTGCATTTCTGGTTTTGACACTTTATTCAGCATGGCCCTTTTGACCGATGGGAAGCGAGACTTCTTTGTAGCGCTGATTTGCCTTTCTAGGTTGCTTGGTTGGCCAAAAAGGGCGTATGCGTTTTTTCCTGAATATATTCAGGAAAAAACGCATACGCCCTTTTTGGCCAAGGGCATCATGGTCGAGGTTTTGCCGCTTTTCCTGTGCTTTAAAGGCGATTCGAATCTACCTCCTGAAATCTGTTTCCTGCAATTCTGCCTTGCTTTCAAATCCTCTTCGTTGCCTTCCCTCAATATATTTGTGGACGAGAGTTATCATTTATAACTCTGCAGGTTCGTGAATTGCAGTGCCCCTGAGCTCGATTTTTCAACTCGCTTTTTTGGGAGCTGGCGGCAAAAGCACAGGATTGCTTCAGGCCCTGTTCTGCTTCCGGGCGGCAGGCTGAACCTGTGGTTATTTCTTCTTCCTGATGGGAAAATAGAGTGACCTGTGCCTGTCCCAACACCTAGATCTAGTCTCTCACTGGTTCCACCTCTTCCCGTTCATCCTCAGGACAAATTGCAACCTGTACGGAACAGGAGGTTGAAGGTGCTGATTCTCGAAGGAGGGAGATTGCTAGTAAAGCGGCTGTAATGGCCAACCCGAGCACAAGGAGATGAGAAATGAGGTGCGTTTTAGAAACCTTTCCCGATCACACGGTGTACCATCTTCTGGGTTTCTCATGCATGTTTTCGATGTAGGAAGATGCCCTTGAACCTGGAGATTTTGGACCCATGGGATGGGTACCACGCAGTATTACTTTAAAGGGTCTGCCTTTTCTCACCGAACCTAACCAAACCTCTCAGCCCCAAGAGTGTCCACCCTTATGTCTCAATCAGCTGTGGGTCTAGAGATGGTCAATCCAGGTGGCATCACAGCCCCTGAACGAATTTTGTAAGAATTTTTCTCTCTTTCACTGTCTTTGTTTCACGGGTTTTTAAAATTAATTGATTTTTATAATGGGATTTAGCTGCTTTTCACTGCTGTGTTTATGCCGCTTTACACCCACTTGACTCACTTACAGAGGGATATCAATACATTGGTTTTAAGATTCTTACTAGTCAGATATATTCTTGGGCGGTGAACAGGGGGTGTTGAGTCCAGTTCACTGAGCAAGGAGTAGGTCTTGTCTATTACATATTGGGTTTATGGAACGGTATCTGAGCTAATTTGAAACCCTTGTTTTATGCATCACCCCACCTCACCTTTCCCGTTAAGCAGCCATAGTGTGTCTTCTAAACGTGTGACGCTGTTCTGTTTTGTAATTCAGTTCAAGTGTAGCGGTTTTTACATTCCCTCTCTAAGTGATATCTTATGATAAGTGTCTTTTTCTGTGTGACTTATTTCACTTAGAATCGTCGTACCTAAATCCTCTCATCATGCTGCTACTAGCCTTATGACGTTAATTTCATGGCTGAGTGATATGCCATTGTACATAAGGACCACAAATTCCTTATCCATTTTTCTCTTTCCTGGGATATTTAAGGTGTAACGAAGTGGAGGTTCTTGTCAACAGAGCAGCCCTAAACTTTGGGGTGCCTGTGTCTTGCTGATTTTTCATTTTCCCAATTTATACGCCCATGAGTGGAAGTGCCCTATGCTCTCTAAGCTGAGTTTTTTAGATGTTTCAGGACACCCTGTACTCTTCTCCAGAGTGGCTGTTGGCAATTTACATCCCGCCCATCAGCGTAGCAAGGCTCCCGTTTCTCCATGGCCTGTCCTGCATTTCTGGTTTTGACACTTTATTCAGCATGGCCCTTTTGACCGATGGGAAGCGAGACTTCTTTGTAGCGCTGATTTGCCTTTCCAGGTTGCTTGGTTGGCCAAAAAGGGCGTATGCGTTTTTTCCTGAATATATTCAGGAAAAAACGCATACGCCCTTTTTGGCCAAGGGCATCATTGTCGAGGTTTTGCCGCTTTTCCTGAGCTTTAAAGGCGATTCGACTCTACCTCCTGAAATCTGTTTCCTGCAATTCTGCCTTGCTTTCAAATCCTCTTCGTTGCCTTCCCTCAATATATTTGTGGACGAGAGTTATCATTTCTAACTCTGCAGGTTTGTGAATTGCAGTGCCCCTGAGCTCGATTTTTCAACTCGCTTTTTTGGGAGCTGGCGGCAAAACCACAGGATTGCTTCAGGCCCTGTTCTGCTTCCGGGCGGCAGGATGAACCTGTGGTTAATTCTTCTTCCTGATGGGAAAATAGAGCGAACTGTGCCTGTCCCAACACCTAGAGATAGTCTCTCACTGGTTCCCCCTCTTCCCGTTCATCCTCAGGACAAATTGCAACCTGTACGGAACAGGAGGTTAAAGGTGCTGATTCTCGAAGGAGGGAGATTGCTAGTAAAGTGGCTGTAATGGCCAACCCGAGCACAAGGAGATGAGAAATGAGGTGCGTTTTAGAAACCTTTCCCGATCACACGGTGTACCATCTTCTGGGTTTCTCATGCATGTTTTCGATGTAGTAAGATGCCCTTGAACCTGGAGATTTTGGACCCATGGGATGGGTACCACGCAGTATTACTTTAAAGGGTCTGCCTTTTCTCACCGAACCTAACTAAACCTCTCAGCCCCAAGAGTGTCCACCCTTATGTCTCAATCAGCTGTGGGTCTAGAGACGGTCAATCCAGGTGGCATCACAGCCCCTGAACGAATTTTGTAAGAATTTCTCTCTCTTTCACTGTCTTTGTTTCACGGGGTTTTAAAAGTAATTGATTTTTATAATGGGGTTTAGCTGCTTTTCACTGCTGTGTTTATGCCCCTTTACACCCACTTGACTCACTTACAGAGGGATATCAATACATTGGTTTTAAGATTCTTACTAGTCAGATATATTCTTGGGCGGTGAACAGGGGGTGTTGAGTCCATTTCACTGAGCAAGGAGTAGGTCTTGTCTATTACATATTGGGTTTATGGAACGGTATCTGAGCTCATTTGAAACCCTTGTTTTATGCATCACCCACCTCACCTTTCCTGTTAAGCAGCCATAGTGTGTCTTCTAAACGTGTGACGCTGTTCTGTTTTGTAATTCAGTTCAAGTGTAGCGGTTTTTACATTCCCTCTCTAAGTGATATCTTATGATAAGTGTCTTTTTCTGTGTGACTTATTTCACTTAGAATCGTCGTACCTAAATCCTCTCATCATGCTGCTACTAGCCTTATGACGTTAATTTCATGGCTGAGTGATATGCCATTGTACATAAGGACCACAACTTCCTTATCCATTTTTCTCTTTCCTTTGAGATTTAAGGTGTAACGAAGTGGAGGTTCTTGTCAACAGAGCAGCCCTAAACTTTGGGGTGCCTGTGTCTTGCTGATTTTTAGTTTTCCCAATTTATACGCCCATGAGTGGAAGTGCCCTATGCTCTCTAAGCTGAGTTTTTTAGATGTTTCAGGACACCCCGTACTCTTCTCCAGAGTGGCTGTTGGCAATTTACATCCCGCCCATCAGCGTAGCAAGGCTCCCGTTTCTCCATGGCCTGTCCTGCATTTCTGGTTTTGACACTTTATTCAGCATGGCCCTTTTGACCGATGGGAAGCGAGACTTCTTTGTAGCACTGATTTGCCTTTCCAGGTTGCTTGGTTGGCCAAAAAGGGCGTATGCGTTTTTTCCTGAATATATTCAGGAAAAAACGCATACGCCCTTTTTGGCCAAGGGCATCATGGTCGAGGTTTTGCCGCTTTTCCTGTGCTTTAAAGGCGATTCGAATCTACCTCCTGAAATCTGTTTCCTGCAATTCTGCCTTGCTTTCAAATCCTCTTCGTTGCCTTCCCTCAATATATTTGTGGACGAGAGTTATCATTTATAACTCTGCAGGTTCGTGAATTGCAGTGCCCCTGAGCTCGATTTTTCAACTCGCTTTTTTGGGAGCTGGCGGCAAAAGCACAGGATTGCTTCAGGCCCTGTTCTGCTTCCGGGCGGCAGTCTGAACCTGTGCTTAATTCTTCTTCCTGATGGGAAAATAGAGTGACCTGTGCCTGTCCCCACACCTACACCTAGTCTCTCATTGGTTCCCCCTCTTCCCGTTCATCCTCAGGACAAATTTGCAACCTGTACAGAACAGGAGGTTAAAGGTGCTCATTCTCCAAGGAGGGAGATTGCTAGTAAAGCTGCTGTAATGGCGAGCCCGAGCACAAGGAGATGAGAAATGAGGTGCGATTTAGAAATCTGTCCCGATCACACGGTGTACCATCTTCTGGGTTTCTCATGCATGTTTTCGATGTAGGAAGATGCCCTTGAACCTGGAGATTTTGGACCCATGGGATGGGTACCACGCAGTATTACTTTAAAGGGTCTGCATTTGCTCACCCAACCTCACCAAACCTCTCAGCCCGAAGAGTGTCCACCCTTTTGTCTCAATCAGCTGTGGGTCTAGAGATGGTCAATAAAGGTGGCATCCCAGCCCCTGAACGAATTTTGTAAGAATTTCTCTCTCTTTCACTGTCTTTGTTTCACGGGTTTTTAAAAGTAATTGATTTTTATAATGGGGTTTAGCTGCCTTTCACTGCTGTGTTTATGCTGCTTTACACCCACTTGACTCACTTACAGAGGGATATCAATACATTGGTTTTAAGATTCTTACTAGTCAGATATATTCTTGGGCGGTGAACAGGGGGTGTTTAGTCCACTTCACTGAGCAAGGAGTAGGTCTTGTCTATTACATATTGGGTTTATGGAACGGTATCTGAGCTAATTTGAAACCCTTGTTTTATGCATCACCCCACCTCACCTTTCCCGTTAAGCAGCCATAGTGTGTCTTCTAAACGTGTGACGCTGTTCTGTTTTGTAATTCAGTTCAAGTGTAGCGGTTTTTACATTCCCTCTCTAAGTGATATCTTATGATAAGTGTCTTTTTCTGTGTGACTTATTTCACTTAGAATCGTCATACCTAAATCCTCTCATCATGCTGCTACTAGCCTTATGATGTTAATTTCATGGCTGAGTGATATGCCATTGTACAGAAGGACCACAACTTCCTTATCCATTTTTCTCTTTCCTGGGATATTTAAGGTGTAACGAAGTGGAGGTTCTTGTCAACAGAGCAGCCCTAAACTTTGGGGTGCCTGTGTCTTGCTGATTTTTAGTTTTCCCAATTTATACGCCCATGAGTGGAAGTGCCCTATGCTCTCTAAGCTGAGTTTTTTAGATGTTTCAGGACACACCGTACACTTCTCCAGAGTGGCTGTTTGCAATTTACATCGCGCCTATCAGCGAAGCAAGGCTCCCGTTTCTCCATGGCCTGTCCTGCATTTCTGGTTTTGACACTTTATTCAGCATGGCCCTTTTGACCGATGGGAAGCGAGACTTCTTTGTAGCGCTGATTTGCCTTTCCAGGTTGCTTGGTTGGCCAAAAAGGGCGTATGCGTTTTTTCCTGAATATATTCAGGAAAAAACGCATACGCCCTTTTTGGCCAAGGGCATCATGGTCGAGGTTTTGCCGCTTTTCCTGTGCTTTAAAGGCGATTCGACTCTACCTCCTGAAATCTGTTTCCAGCAATTCTGCCTTGCTTTCAAATCCTCCTCGTTGCCTTCCCTCAATATATTTGTGGACGAGAGTTATCATTTATAACTCTGCAGGTTTGTGAATTGCAGTGCCCCTGAGCTCGATTTTTCAACTCGCTTTTTTGGGAGCTGGCGGCAAAAGCACAGGATTGCTTCAGGCCCTGTTCTGCTTCCGGGCGGCAGGCTGAACCTGTGGTTAATTCTTCTTCCTGATGGGAAAATAGAGTGACCTGTGCCTGTCCCAACACCTAGAGCTAGTCTCTCATTGGTTCCCCCTCTTCCCGTTTATCCTCAGGACAAATTGCAACCTGTTCGGAACAGAAGGTTAAAGGGGCTGATTCTCCAAGGAGGGAGATTGCTAGTAAAGCGGCTGTAATGGCCAACCCGAGCACAAGGAGATGAGAAATGAGGTGCGTTTAAGAAACCTTTCCTGATCACACGGTGTACCATCTTCTGGGTTTCTCATGCATGTTTTCGATGTAGGAAGATGCCCTTGAACCTGGAGATTTTGGACCCATGGGATGGGTACCACGCAGTATTACTTTAAAGGGTCTGCCTTTTCTCACCGAACCTAACCAAACCTCTCAGCCCCAAGAGTGTCCACCCTTATGTCTCAATCAGCTGTGGGTCTAGAGATGGTCAATCCAGGTGGCATCACAGCCCCTGAACGAATTTTGTAAGAATTTCTCTCTCTTTCACTGTCTTTGTTTCACGGGTTTTTAAAAGTAATTGATTTTTATAATGGGGTTTAGCTGCTTTTCACTGCTGTGTTTATGCCGCTTTACACCCACTTGACTCACTTACAGAGGGATATCAATACTTTGGTTTTAAGATTCTTACTAGTCAGATATATTCTTGGGCGGTGAACAGGGGGTGTTGAGTCCAGTTCACTGAGCAAGGAGTAGGTCTTGTCTATTACATATTGGGTTCATGGAACGGTATCTGAGCTAATTTGAAACCCTTGTTTTATGCATCACCCCACCTCACCTTTCCCGTTAAGCAGCCATAGTGTGTCTTCTAAACGTGTGACGCTGTTCTGTTTTGTAATTCAGTTCAAGTGTAGCGGTTTTTACATTCCCTCTCTAAGTGATATCTTATGATAAGTGATTTTTTCTGTGTGACTTATTTCACTTAGAATCGTCGTACCTAAATCCTCTAATCATGCTGCTACTAGCCTTATGACGTTAATTTCATGGCTGAGTGATATGCCATTGTACATATGGACAACAACTTCCTTATCCATTTTTCTCTTTCCTGCGATATTTAAGGTGTAACGAAGTGGAGGTTTTGTCAACAGAGCAACCCTAAACTTTGGGGTGCCTGTGTCCTACTGATTTTTAGTTTTCCCAATTTATACGCCCATGAGTGGAAGTGCCCTATGCTCTCTAAGCTGAGTTTTTTAGATGTTTCAGGACACCCCGTACCCTTCTCCAGAGTGGCTGTTGGCAATTTACATCCCGCCCATCTGCGTAGCAAGGCTCCCGTTTCTCCATGGCCTGTCCTGCATTTCTGGTTTTGACACTTTATTCAGCATGGCCCTTTTGACCGATGGGAAGCGAGACTTCTTTGTAGCGCTGATTTGCCTTTCCAGGTTGCTTGGTTGGCCAAAAAGGGCGTATGCGTTTTTTCCTGAATATATTCAGGAAAAAACGCATACGCCCTTTTTGGCCAAGGGCATCATGGTCGAGGTTTTGCCGCTTTTCCTGAGCTTTAAAGGCGATTCGACTCTACCTCCTGAAATCTGTTTCCTGCAATTCTGCCTTGCTTTCAAATCCTCTTCGTTGCCTTCCCTCAATATATTTGTGGACGAGAGTTATCATTTCTAACTCTGCAGGTTTGTGAATTGCAGTGCCCCTGAGCTCCATTTTTCAACTCGCTTTCTTCGGAGCTGGCCGCAAAAGCGCAGGATTGCTTCAGGCCCTATTCTGGTTCCGGGCGGCAGGCTGAGCCTGTGGTTAATTCTTCTTCCTGATGGGAAAATAGAGTGACCTGTGCCTGTCCCAACACCTAGAGCTAGTCTCTCACTGGTTCCCCCTCTTCCCGTTCATCCTCAGGACAAATTGCAACCTGTACGGAACAGGAGGTTAAAGGTGCTGATTCTCGAAGGAGGGAGATTGCTAGTAAAGCGGCTGTAATGGCCAACCCGAGCACAAGGAGATGAGAAATGAGGTGCGTTTTAGAAACCTTTCCCGATCACACCGTGTACCATCTTCCGAGTTTCTCATGCATGTTTTCGATGTAGGAAGATGCCCTTGAACCTGGAGATTTTGGACCCATGGGATGGGTACCACGCAGTATTACTTTAAAGGGTCTGCGTTTGCTCACCCAACCTCACCAAACCTCTCAGCCCCAAGAGTGTCCACCCTTATGTCTCAATCTGCTGTGGGTCTAGAGATGGTCTATCCAGGTGGCATCACAGCCCCTGAACGAATTTTGTAAGAATTTCTCTCTCTTTCACTGTCTTTGTTTCACGGGTTTTTAAAAGTCATTGATTTTTATAATGGGGTTTAGCTGCTTTTCACTGGTGTGTTTATGCCGCTTTACACCCACTTGACTCACTTACAGAGGGATATCAATACATTGGTTTTAAGATTCTTACTAGTCAGATATATTCTTGGGCGGTGAACAGGGGGTGTTTAGTCCACTTCACTGAGCAAGGAGTAGGTCTTGTCTATTACATATTGGGTTTATGGAACGGTATCTGAGCTAATTTGAAACCCTTGTTTTATGCATCACCCCACCTCACCTTTCCCGTTAAGCAGCCATAGTGTGTCTTCTAAACGTGTGACGCTGTTCTGTTTTGTAATTCAGTTCAAGTGTAGCGGTTTTTACATTCCCTCTCTAAGTGATATCTTATGATAAGTGTCTTTTTCTGTGTGACTTATTTCACTTAGAATCGTCGTACCTAAATCCTCTCTTCATGCTGCTACTAGCCTTATGACGTTAATTTCATGGCTGAGTGATATGCCATTGTACATAAGGACCACAACTTCCTTATCCATTTTTCTCTTTCCTTTGAGATTTAAGGTGTAACGAAGTGGAGGTTCTTGTCAACAGAGCAGCCCTAAACTTTGGGGTGCCTGTGTCTTGCTGATTTTTAGTTTTCCCAATTTATACGCCCATGAGTGGAAGTGCCCTATGCTCTCTAAGC